>NW_017671609.1:0-2993 GCF_001879085.1 Nicotiana attenuata
TTCGTTGGTGTTGCACTGCAGAGTTCGATCTTGAAATTCGTGACCGTAAGGGCACTGAAAATCAAGTCGCTGATCACCTATCACGACGTGAAGGAGCTGAAAATGTAGTAGAAGTGGAGGAAATTCTGGAAACCTTTCCAGATGAGCAGCTGCTCGTTACCACTCATCAGGAAGCGCCTTGGTATGCAGACTATGCTAATTACCTGGCCAGTGGTATTGTTCCTCACGACCTGTCATCGGTCCAGAGGAAGAGATTCTTTCGCGAAAGCCAATGGTATTACTGGGATGAGCCCTACTTGTTTAGAATATGCCTTGATAACATGATCCGGAGATGCGTCCCCGAGATCGAACAATCTTCTATCTTGCAGGCTTGTCACGCTTCGGCGTATGGTGGTCACTTTGGAGGCATCAGGACTGCAGCTAAGGTGCTAGAGGCCGGATTTTTCTGGCCAACGGTATTCAAGGATGCTCACTTATGGGTCAAGAGCTGTAATGAATGTCAACGCACCGGGAACATTTCCCGGCGTCACGAGATGCCCATGAACCCAGTTCAAGAAGTGGAAGTGTTTGATGTTTGGGGGATAGATTTCATGGATCCCTTCGTCAGCTCCTATGGCAATAAATACATTATTGTTGCTGTAGATTACGTGTCCAAGTGGGTGGAAGCTACTGCATTACCCACCAATGATGCTAAGGTGGTAGTCGGGTTTCTAAAGAAGAACATATTCACCCGCTTTGGGACACCGCGTGCAATTATTAGCGATGGAGGAACTCATTTCTGCAACCGGGCCTTCGAGAAGTTGTTGGCTAAATATGATGTGCGCCACAAGGTGGCTACTCCATACCACCCACAGACCAGTGGACAGGTTGAGGTTTCCAACAAAGAGATCAAAAGCATATTGACAAAAACTGTAAATGCTACAAGAACTGACTGGTCAAGGAAGCTGGATGATGCGCTATGGGCCTACAGGACAGCATTCAAGACACCAATTGGTATGTCACCATATAAGTTGGTATTTGGGAAGGCCTGTCACCTACCTGTAGAACTGAAACATAAAGCGTGGTGGGCACTGAAACAGCTAAATTTAGACTTGGAAGCTGCGGGCACGTCGAGAGTCACTGAATTACATGATCTAGAGGAGTTCAGGTATCTTGCTTTTAAGAGCACAAGGCTATATAAAGAGAGAATGAAAAGGCTTTACGATCAGAACATCATTCAACGAAATTTCAAACCTGGGGACAGGGTACTGCTTTACAACTCAAGACTGCGGTTATTCCCAAGTAAGCTAAAGTCAAGGTGGTCTGGACCATTTCGCGTGGTTGAAGTGTTTCCTTCCGGAGCTGTGGAAGTTTCTACTGAAGATGACTCTCGTACATTTAGAGTCAATGGTCAGCGGTTGAAATTGTATGTGGGCATGAACGAGCCTAAAGAGATGACCGAGCTGCATTTGAATGAACCCCAGAGGTCGAGCGAACCTTAATTTCGCTCACATGAGTCGTGACGCGACGTTAAATCAGGCGCTACATGGGAGGCAACCCATGACATTGTTGTAATTGTAACCTTTGTAATCTAAAAAAAAAAAAAACGGGGCGTTAGAATCAGAGAGTGGCTTCGACCGCGGTGAAACCGCGGTCAAAAGGCCTCGCGGAAACTCAATGCCGTGGTTCTACCGCGACCACGGCAGAACCGCGGCAGATACAGACGCGGCCAGGTAAGTATAGTTTTTTTAATTTAATTTTTTTTTTCTTTTTTACTAACACACAAAACAAACCCCCCCCCCCCTTATTTTTTTTCCCCAATTATTCCGCCCCAAACCCCCATTCCTCTCTTTCTCTCTCTCTCTTCAACAAAATATCACCCTTCTTCTTCTTCCCCAAACCTCCATTCCCAACCTTTCTTCCCAACACCTCCATTACCACATCCCCCTTCCCTTCCCTCTTCAACTCAAGTAAGTTACTCTTCTCTCTCTCTATTTCTTTCTCTTCTAAGTATTGTAATTGTTAGATTAGTAATTTTATTTAAACCCTAGTTAGGATTAGTGTATTAATTTGCATTTTTTTTTATTTTGTTTGCTTTCTTTTATGCTTGCCATTGTTGTAGTTGTTGTCGTTGATATTGATGAGGTTGTTTGGTGCTAAATTAATTAGGCCTCCATTGTTAATTAATTGTGAAGTTGTTTTGGTGGTTTGGAGGCCTAATAATAGATTTTTGTGGTGTAGTATGGATTGGGTCATGTGTTGGCCGAAAAAAAAAATTGTGGCACTAGGTTGTATATTTTTGGGGTGTTTAAGCCAACCTAGGTTTGGGATGTTGTAATTGATGGTTCTTGTTGTGTAGTGATTGTTGGTATGGTGATATTTGTTGTAGAGTGGTGTTTGTTATATGGTAGTGTTGTATGTCATGGGTACCATTGAATGGAATAAGTGTGGGGTGTATTATACCGGACGTGGTAAGAAAATTATGGAGCTATTGTGGGGGTTGTTATGAGTGAAGCCAGGAGCTATATTTGGTGTCATTGGGTGGTGAAGTCTGAGTAACCACCTTATTGGCACTAGCTAGGACATTTGTTGATGGTTTGTTTGATTATTTGCAGGATCAATGGCTCCCAAAAGGCAAAGGCGCTCTGGAGGCACATCCCAACGACCTGCATATGATGAGTCCAGATTCCAATCGGAACTGGCAGAGGACGACTTCAACGCCAAGGCTACCAAAACTTTTATCCATGAAATCCCGATTGATCGGGCAGCCCTCCGAGCCGAAAAAGTGGAGATGTATGAAGAGATACGGAGGCGAGAAATGGAGTTCCTATTTGCTGACCCTGCACCAGTTAACAAGATGCTGGTTCGTGAATTTTATGCCAACTGCCCTTTGAATTTGGGTAGGGAGGTGATTGGTCGGGGTATGGTGGTCAGTGCTCAAATTCAAACAATTCGCCGGGTGTTGCGGCTGCCTCCGTTCACCAGTGACGTCGACTATTACCATGACAGGCCCG
>NW_017671609.1:5884-30233 GCF_001879085.1 Nicotiana attenuata
TCTAAGGCGTTGATGGAACCTATTGGGTGATGAACTTCTTGTTTATGTGAATACAAATTGCTAGTTTAATCTTTATTTGTTCAACTTCGTGTTCGTTGTAGTTAATTGACAGGATCCTCAATTAGCTGTGCCTATTTAGTGTGCATAACTTGGAAAAGAGTGCATATTTAGGGTATTGTTGAACAACACCACTCCTAAATTATTAGAGGAATCTATAATTGCGGGTTTAAAGGCGGGATTAGGAATAACGAAGCCTTGGGTGCAATCTAAATTGAATTGTGCTAAATAAAGCAAGCTAGTGTATCTCGGGAGAGTGCAATAGTAGATTACTGTGATTACTCGGGAGAGATTTGCGGCAAGATTAGCGTTCATGATTGATAGAGATGTGTGGGTAAATTTGTATGAGCATAAACAGAAGGGATTCCATCAATAGGGGAAATCATTGCCTTAGCTTTTTCTCATAATTGTTTACAACCCTTTTTTTTACTTAGTTACAGCCATTTAGTTATTTGCAAGCTAGTTATTAAAGAACACTCAACTGAGATTTGAATATTTGGGAAGCTGGTTCTGAAGACTTAGTGGGTCTGAAGATAGCGGTTGATAGGTTAACTCTCTGTGGATTCGACCCTGGGCGTAATACTCGGGTTATATTTGCAACGTCCGCAGAGTCCTTTTTATAAGGCATAGTTGGGCGTGATCAGCATCTACACAATCAGCTAAAAAATGCTCCCAGCCAACTCTCTCCCTAAACTGCCTCCTCACATTAGGGTTATGAGGTAACAAGTCTCTATCCACAAAGCTCCTCTCCGGGATCAACTTCCTCACCAGCCACCATTCCCGAAATTTATGATATGCTACCTCACTCACGAATCTATCCTGCCACACCTCCGGTTTTCTGGTTCTATCAACCCCGCCAACCTGACGTTCACCCCCTTCTCCTTCTACTTCCTCCTCATCTCCTACTGCACCCTCTCCAGATAATGAAGTTGTGGGAGAGGTGGAGTATTCCCCACTACCGGCAGCTGAGCCTTCAGACGACCCAGAAGAAATATTTACTGACGCTTGGGCAGTGGGGGATGCAGGAGGTGTGTCTCTTAGCTTGTTCCTCTCCGGCCAGTCAGGGATGCGTTCTGGCACGGAGTCTGAGGATATCTCCCGGGAGGGCTCGTACTCACTCCCCGACATGTCAATGGCTCTATCAGCAGCCTTCATCATCTTTCTTGTCTTTTTAATACTTTCCCGGTCTTGACAAGTGAGTTTTATCATTTTCTGTTTCCCTCCCCGGGAGGATTCTCCTCTGCCTGGTTGTTTAGAGATTTTACCTCCTTGTTGTTTCACCATTGTCTGCAAACATAATCCAATAAGATTGTTAGTATCAGTTGCAGCAGTTAAGAAGCAGAATTGCAAAAAAAATGCAGAAGGTTGCAGAAGTCACACAGTGCGCCGCACAGGGATCACTGCGGACCGCACAAAATCGACCGCGGTCCGCATAAAGGTGGGGTTCAGACTACCCACTCTCTGTATCCAGGCAGTGCGTACCACACAAAATGTAGTGCATCCGCACAGGGGTCACTGCGGACCACACAAAACGTCGACCGCGGTCCGCACAGAGGTGGGGTTCAGACTACCCACTCTCTGTATCTAGGCAGTGCGGTGGCAGTCCCCAAGGTTCAGCATTCAAGTCTTTTAGCAGTGCGGTCCGCACAAAATGTTACTGTGGACCGCACAAGGGCACCGCGGACCACACAGAATCGACCGCGAGCTGCACTGAGTGCCCAGTTGTGGCACTAACCTAGGGTTCAAGGTATTTTTGATTTTAAGCTTAATTTAACACCTAAGTCATGTCCCTATATGTTTGCCCGGAGTATTTAACTAACTAGGTCTACTTTAATCAAGGAATTAACTACCCTAACCTAATCAATGGAAGAAAATAAGGGAAGAAAAGAGTAATAGGCAAGTAGAACAAAACGGAAAAGAAAATAATGAAATTAAAACAATTACAAAGAAGTAGAGTTACCAGATGTGAGATGAAATGAAGAAACTAGTTCCAATCAATTAGTTATGAGCAAAGGGAGTGATGAACAGTGCTTTAGAGGTCTGAGATTCAAAGGTTCGAAAAGTGTAAACGTTGGGCTTCAGGGACTATTTATAGAAAAAGTCCTGGGGCCCAGCTCACCTACCGCAGTGCGGACCGCACAAAATGGACCGCGGTCCGCACTGCACAGCAATTTCCAAGTCTGAGGAGGCAACACATTACGGTCCGCATAAAATGGACTGCGACTGCAGTGGTCCACCGCGGACCGTACAGAATGTAGTGCGGCCGCAGTGGCAAACTTCAGAGAGGTCAACATTTCACCCTTCACCAGTGCGGCCGCACTGACAACTTCAGAGACCTGAACACTTTTTCCACTATGTCCTGCACTACACCAACACAATCCTGTAACATCTCACAACCAGTTAGCCCAAAAATCAATCCTACACTACAATGAAAATCAAATAAAAACAAGAAGAAAAACACATGGGTTGCCTCCCAAGAAGCACCTGATTTAACGTCGCGACACGACGCGGGTTACCGTCACATCATTTGAAATGAAGGAGTGCCACCACGTGGCTGTCATCAATTTTTCCCAAGTAATGCTTGACCCTATGCCCATTCACTCGAAAAACTTCTCCACTTTTGTTCTTTAAATCAAGAGCACCAAACGGGGTCACACACACTACATCAAACGGCCCGCTCCATTTTGACTTGAGCTTTCCCGGGAACAACCGTAGCCGAGAGTTGAATAAGAGCACCAAATCCCCCACCTTGAACTCCTTGCCCCGATTATACTTGTCGTGAAGGTATTTCATTTTATCCTTATACAGGGACGAACTAGAGTAGTCATGGAATCTAAGTTCGTCAAGTTCATTGAGTTGCTCCACCCGAAGATTAGCAGTTACATCCCACTCAAGGTTCAACTTCCTCAAGGCCCACATGGCCTTGTGCTCTAACTCAACCGGTAGATGGCAAGCTTTCCCAAACACCAACCGATACGGAGACATACCAATCGGAGTCTTGTAAGCAGTCCTATAAGCCCATAGAGCGTCATCCAGCTTCTTTGACCAATCGGTCCTATTTGCATTGATCGTCTTTGACAATATGCTTTTGATTTCTCTGTTGGAGACTTCAACTTGACCACTTGCTTGAGGATGATAGGGAACTTTGTGATTGACACCATACTTTGAAAGCAAAGTGTCAAAAGCTCTATTGCAAAAATGAGACCCCACATCACTTATGATTGCACGAGGAGTACCAAACCTTGTAAAAATGCTCTTCTTGAGAAATGCAACAACACTCCGAGCCTCGTTGTTGGGCAAAGCCACGGCTTCAACCCACTTTGAAACATAGTCCACCGCCACAAGAATGTATGTGTTCCCACACGAGCTAACAAACGGGCCGATAAAATCAATGCCCCATACATCAAAAATATCAACCTCAAGGATGGTATTGAGAGGCATCTCATCTTTCTTCGAAATTCCACCCGCTCTTTGACACTCGTCACACCTCTTCACAAGATCACTTGCATCTTTGTACAAGGTTGGCCAATAAAAACCACAACTAAGAACTTTGGAAGCAGTCCTCGCCCCACCATGATGGCCACCATAGGGAGAGGAATGACAAGCCTCAAAGATACTCAATTGTTCTTCCTCCGGGACATACCTTCGAATCACACCATCCGTGCAAATCTTGAACAAATACGGCTCATCCCAATAGAACTCCAAACTATCCCGTTTGAGCTTCTTCCTTTGGTTAGAAGAGAGCTAACACGGAACAATTCTACTCACAAGGTAATTAGCAAAATCCGCAAACCACGACATATCACTCATTGACACAGAAAGTAGTTGCTCATCGGGAAATGCATCATTGATCTCTAGGCCATCACATGGCCTTCCTTCCTCCTCCAAGCGGGACAAGTGGTCCGCCACTTGGTTTTCACTACCCTTCCGGTCCACAATTTCTAAATCAAACTCTTGAAGTAACTAGACCCATCGCATCAACCTCGCATTGGAGTCTTTCTTTGTCATTAAGTACCTAAGGGCTGCATGATCGGTGTGCACTATGACCTTGGCCCCCATAAGATACGGCCGAAACTTTTCCATTGCAAACACTATGGCCAACAACTCTTTCTCAGTTACCGTGTAGTTCCTTTGAGCCTCATTCATGGTCTTGCTTGCGTAGTACACCGGATGAAACATTTTGTTAACTTTTTGACCCAAAACTGCCCCAACCGCAACGTCACTCGCGTCGCGCATGAGCTCGAAAGGCAAACTCCAATTTGGTGCGGTAATGATAGGGGTAGTGGTCAACTTAAGCTTGAGAAGTTCAAATGCTTGCATACATCCCTCATCGAACACAAACTTCGCATCCTTTTCTAGTAGCTTGCACAAAGGTTTTACCAGCTTCGAATAATCTTTTATAAACCTCCGGTAAAACCCCGCGTGCCCAAGAAAACTCCTCACCCCCTTGACAGAAGTGGGGGGAGGAAGCCTTGAAATCACTTCTATCTTGGCTTTGTCAACTTCGATACCATGCTTTGAAATTTTATGACCCAACACTATGCCCTCCTCAACCATGAAGTGGCATTTTTCCCAATTGAGTACAAGATTTGTGTCTTCACAACGGGCCAACACTCTATCCAGATTTCTCAAACATTCATCAAATGAATCACCCACCACACTCAAATCGTCCACGAAACCTCCAAGATATCTTCCACCATATCGGTGAAAATGGCCATCATACATCGTTGAAATGTCACCGGGGCATTACACAACCCGAACGGCATCCGAGAGAAAGCAAATGTGCCATATGGACAAGTAAATGTGGTCTTCTCCTGATCCTCCAAAGCGATTAAGATTTGGTTATACCCAGAATATCCGTCCAAAAAGCAATAGAAGTCACGCCCAGCAAGGCGATCAAGCATTTGGTCAAGGAACGACAATGGGAAGTGATCCTTGCGGGTCACCTTGTTCAGCTTTCGGTAGTCCATGCATACCCTCCATCCGATAATTATCCGAGTGGGAATTAGTTCATTATTATCATTTGTCACCACAGTCATACCACCCTTCTTTGGCACACATTGCACCGGAGAAGTCCATGAGCTATCGAAAATAGGGTACACAACCCCGGCATCTAACCACTTTATCACTTCTTTCTTCACTACTTCTTTGCATTGCTTTCGTTTCAAGTACCTCCTTTGATGTTCCAAGAGGGTTTTGCATCATCTTCCAACATAATCTTATACATACAAAATGCGGGGCTTATTGCCCGAATGTCAGCCAAAGTCCATCCAATTGCCTTCTTCCGCTTTTTGCAAAGTGGCATCTACATGCATGTTAGTAAGACAAGAGGAAAGAATAACTGGTAAAGTTGAACTAGGGCCTAAGAATTCATACCTGAGGTGTGGAGGCAATGGCTTCAACTACAACACCGGAGGCTCCTCAATTGAAGGCTTTGTTGGAGGAGTCTTTCTATTTTCAAGGTCCAAGGATAGCTTCCTAGGCTCATAAGAATAAGAGCCCATTCCATGCAAAGCATTCACACACTCCACTCGGCCCTCATCATCATTGACATCAAGATTTAACAACACGGCCTCCAGAGGGTCTTCCATATTGATCATTGCACTAGTATCATCAATTATCACAGCCGTGACTAGGTCCACAAATGAGCACACTTCGGCACAATTGGGCTGCTTCATTGACTTGCACACATGAAAGACTACCTTTTCATCACCCACACAAAAAGTGAGCTCCCCTGCTTCCACATCAACTAGAGCCTTCCCCGTAGTAAGGAAATCTCTCCCTAATATGATCGGGACTTCATAGTCTACCTCAAAATCCAAGATCACAAAATCAATCGGCAAGATAAATTTGTCCACCCGGACAAGCACATCATCAACAATACCCAATGGTCGCTTCATTGATCTATCCGCCATTTTCAATCTCATGGAAGTTGGCCTCGGTGGACCAATACCCGAAGTCTTGAAAACTGAGTAGGGCATCAAGTTGATACTTGCCCCTAAATCACATAAAGCTTTAGCAAAATCTGCACTACCAATAGTGCAAGGGATGGTGAAAGCATCGGGATCCTCCAACATTGGAGCCATTGAATGTACTATAGCACTAACTTGGTGGGTCATCTTGATAGTTTCACGGTCCATGGATCTTTTCTTTGTCACCAAATCTTTCATGAATTTGGCGTAGCCAGGCATTTGCTCCAAGGCCTCCGCCAAAGGCACATTGATGGATAAGCTCTTCATCATGTCAATGAACTTTTTGGATTAATTCTCATTTTTTTGCTTGGCTAGCCTTGAGGATAAGGTGGAGGTGGTCTAGGCAAGGGTGCCTTGGCTTTTGGCACAACCGGCTCCGGCATGTCAATTACGTGTTCCCTAGATGGGTTCACGTCATTTTGCGTTTCCACCTCGGCATCTTCAATATCAATCCTCACTTCTTCGTTCACATTTCCATCAACCACATTCTCAACCACCAAAGGAACTTCATCTTCTTGCAACTCAACTTCATCACCCAAAACTTGCTTTTGTTTGGAGGCATTCACATCACCGCCTCTTCCATTCCTAGTGGTCACAGTCATAACATGATTGTTCCCGCCCTTCGGGTTCACTACCGTATCACTTGGTAAAGCACCCTTAGGGCATGTATTTAAAGACTGAGAGATTTGGCCTAGTTGCACCTCTAAATTTCTAATTGAAGTATTGTGAGAAGCCAATTGAGCATCCGAATCCGCATTCTTCTTCATCATTTGTTCGAACATCATTTCAATTCTACCCATATCATTGCTAGAAGAACTAGGACCCTGGGATGGAAAAGGTGGTGGATTGCTCGGTTGTTGGTGCATTGGGGGCCTTTGAAAACCTTGCCCCTGATTTCCCTGGTTGTTGTTCCATCCACCCTGGTTGTTGTCGTTGCCCCAGTTTCCTTGGTTGCTCCGATTGTTGTTTTGATTTCCCCAATTCGAATTTTGATTATTGTTTCCCCAATTGTTGTTCCCTTGTTGGTGATTGTTCCAATTGTTGTTGCCATGTTGTTGATTGCCCCAATTACCTTAGGATCTCCATTGTTGTTGTTGGTTGGAAGAATTGCCCCTTTGGCCTTGATAATTGTTCACATATTGTACCTCTTCATTTTGCCCATCATAGCCATCATCTTGAAATCCACTACCATCATTGTCAAATTGATCCGAATTCCCTTGGTTATGTTGACCTCTTTGCCTTCTTTGGTTCTATCATGTTAACACCCTCCATGGCATTCACTTGGCGAGGATTTTGGACTTGTTGCAACTGTGCCTTTGCTAGTTGGTTCATGGTTGTTGTCAACTCCGCTATCGCCTGCCCATGATCATGTAATTCTTTGTGCAAATGAGTGATTGTGGGGTCACCCTGGGGCACATTGGCTCTACTTTGCCATGCGGAGGACGTGTCCGCCATCTCGTCAAGAATGGCACAAGCTTCATCATACGTCAATTTCATAAAATTACCCCCAGCAAGTTGATTTACTATGCATTGATTTGTAGTATTGATGCCCCGATAGAAAGTTTGTTGCACAATATTCTCCGTCAGGTCATTATTGGGGCATTCCTTCACCATAGTTCTATATCTCTCCCAAATCTCATGCAATGGTTCGGTGGGTTCCTGCTTGAAAGCCAAGATCTCATCCCGCAATGCTGCCATATGTCCCGGTGAAAAGAACTTTGCTATGAACTTGTCCGCCAACTCATCCCAAGTAGTGATGGAATGGTTGGGAAGTCGCTCAAGCCAATCTAGAGCCTTCCCTCTAAGTGAAAATGGGAAGAGTCTCAACCAGAGTGCATCTTCGGACACATTGGTTTGCTTGCTCCCCCAACAGGTATCCACGAACCCCTTGAGATGTTTGTAAGCATTTTGAGTGGCAGCGCCCATGAAGTACCCACGCTGCTCCAACAATGTCAGCATCATATTAGTAATTTGAAAATTGCCCGCCCAGATTTGGGGTAGGACAATTGCACTCGCATAGCCTTGATTTGGGAGCACCCAAGGAACCGCTCTTGGAGGTGGCGGAGGAGGGTCTGGAATATTCTCATTAACATTGGCCTGTCAGCCTCTTTGTTGTCCAGGAGGTACAAGAGGCACCTCATCCTCTCCATTGTCATCAACCTCCACGTTTCCAAGAGGGTCATTAGCATTTAACGACATTTTGTACCTGAAGTATTGACACACAAAAATTAGTAACAAAGAAGGAAAGAATAACAAAACACAAAACTATTTAGATAGATAGCCAAAACTGTTAGCTCCCCGGCAACGGCGCCAAAAAGTGATCGGTGCCTACTCTGCACTACTATTGACTAGCGAGAGAGGATCGAAGCAGCTTTTACCCGATTAAGGTCGGGATCGCTATCCACAGAGAGCTAGAAGTTGGAGTTAAGTATCTACCTAATTTAGAGTTATGTAGTTGTTCTTAATTGCACTTCTAACATTTTTGGGTTTTTGTTTAACTTCTAATTTTATCAACTACTATGCTAATTTAAACTAGAATAGGCTAAGAGTAAGATATTACGGTTTGATCAAATGGTTCAAAGGCACTAGGGTAGTGACTTTAGCCTAGGTGGTCAATTAACGGGTACTTGAGTTTAAGATACGATTGACATATTTGGGGAGTATGATATAACCTTTGCACGATTTTAATCACTCTATACCTCTCGGTAGTTCGAGTGACTTTGCCCGAATTGACTTTCTCAAGACCAATTGGGTATGCAAATTTGCACAAGCAATTAGGGTTCAAGTTGGGTATTACTATCTCTAGGTTTAACCCTTTAATTGGGGCTATCAATCTATTGAGTACGCCCCAATTCCTTGTTGGAATAATTTCAGAGATTTAGGTTCTCTTTCTCAAGAAGAGCCAAAATCAACTAAACACAAACTAGTGTTTGCAACCACTAGTTCAGCAATTAAACATGAAATTAATCCAAATATCAAACACCCATAGTCAATCTAACCCTAAAACACAAGATCCATCAATTACCCACACTAGGGTTGAGCCACAACCCTAGCTTATGGGTCTAGCTACTCATAATTGAAGAAGAAAACAAAGAAATAGATGAAGAACAACTCATATTAATTAATCACTAAGATAAATAACAAGATTCAATGTTGAAATGTAGATAAAATTGCCCAAAATAGCTGAAAGTATCGAACCCACGAGCGCAGCTCTCAGCTGAATCTATCTGCTTGACCTAAAAATGGAAAAGAAGCTATTTATACTAAACTGACAATTCTGGACAAAAATACCCCTGCGAGGTTAGTGCGGACCGCACAAAATGGTGTACGGCCGCACTAGGGCTCTGAACTTGAAGATCTAACTCTCTGAACTAGGGCACTACGGACAGCAGAGAATGGACTGCGGCCGCGGAGGCTTCTAGTGCGGTCCGCATAAAATGGACCGCGGACCGCATTGGCTTGACACTTGGAATTTGCAGCTCTCTGATTCTTCTCACCGCGGACCGCACGAAATCGAGTGCGGCCGCGTTGATCTCAGTGCGGACCGCACAAAATCGTAGTGTGGCCGCATTGACTTTGTGCCTGAATGTCATGCTCTCTGAACCTCACAGTGCGGACCGCACAGAATATAGTGCGGCCGCACTGGCCTTGTTGTGCCTGAGCTCTGTCTTGTCTTGGTGCTTGTTCAAGTTTCACTCCTTTTGAGCTCATCTTTGACATCTTGTCACTTTGTTGATCAAACCTGCAATCAAGCACAAGTTGTGAGCCTTTTGGGACTATTTTGTACAATTTCCTAATCAAAACATAAGCAAGAAGGAGTATAAAAGGTATCAAAATACCTAGTTATCAACCCTTCTGGGTCAACCTGGTCATAGGGGATGCTATAGATGAAAGCCCCTCCACAAACCCACGGTAATAGCCCGCCAAACCTAAGAAACTCCGGATCTCTGTAGTTGATGCGGGTCTAGGCCAATCCTTGACTGCCTCTATCTTCTTCGGATCCACCTGAATACCCTCTGCTGATACAACATGACCCAAGAATGCAACTGAACTCAACCAGAATTCACACTTTGAAAACTTAGCATACAATTGACTATCTCTCAAAGTCTGAAAAACCACTCTCAGATGTTGCTCATGCTCCTCCCGGCTGAGGGAATAAATCAAAATGTCATCAATGAAGACTATACGAACGAATCCAAGTAAGGCTTGAACACTCGGTTCATCAAACCCATGAAAGCTGCTGGGGCATTTGTCAACCCGAATGACATCACCAAGAACTCATAATGCCCGTACCGAGTGCGGAAAGCTATCTTAAGGACATCAGATGCCCTAATCCTCAACCGATGGTAGCCAGATCTCAAGTCAATCTTCGAAAATACCTTGTCACCATGAAGCTGATCAAACAAATCATCAATCCTCGGCAATGGATACTTATTCTTGATTGTAACCTTATTCAACTGCCGGTAATCTATACACATTCTCATCGATCCGTCCTTCTTCTTAACAAACAACACCAGCGCACCCCAAGGTGAGACACTAGGTCTAATAAAGCCCTTATCAAGTAAGTCTTGCAACTGCTCCTTCAATTCTTTCAACTCAGGCGGGGCCATACGATATGGCAGAATAGAAATAGGCTGAGTGCCTGGAGCTAAATCAATGGAGAAGTCAATATCCTTGTCGGGTGGCATACCCGGCAGATCTGAAGGAAAAACCTCAGGAAACTCACGAACAACAGACACAGAATCCATAGAAGGAACCTCAGCACTAGAATCACGGACATATGCCAAATAGGCCAAACACCCCTTCTCGACTATATGCCGAGCCTTCATATATGAGATAACACTACGGCTAGAATGACCATGAGTCCCTCTCCACTCTAAACAAGGCAACCCCGGTAAGGCTAAGGTCACAGTCTTGGGATGGCAGTCCAAGATAGCGTGGTAAGGTGATAACCAGTCCATCCCCAATATGACATCAAAATCAACCATATCCAATAGTAACAAATCTACTTGGGTCTCAAGACCCCAATCACAACTATACAAGAACGATGAATACGATCTACTACAATAGAATCACCCACCGGTGTAGACACATAAACAGGAGCACTCAAGAAATTACTAGGCATGATCAAATACGGTGCAAAATAAGATGACACATAGGAGTATGTAGACCCTAGATCAAATAGCACTGAAGCATCCCTACTAGAAACGGATACAGTACCTGTGATGACTGCATCGGAAGCCTCAGCCTCAGGCCTGGCTGGAAGAGCATAACATCGGGGCTAGGCCCCACCACTCTGAACCACATCTCTGGGACGGCCTCCACCTCTAGCGACATAACCTCCACCCCTAATACCTCTACCTCCACCTCTAGCTGGCTGAGCGGGAGGTGAAACACTCGGTGCCTGAACCATGGCATGGAAACCCTGGTGCTGAGAGCTGCTCGGATCTCGAGGGCAAAATCTAGCAATATGCCTCGTGTCTCCACATGTAAAACAAGCCCTCGACTGCTAGGACTGACGACCCTGAAAACTCTGAAGCGGAGGTGCACTGATAGGAGCTGGCGATGCACTATAAGACTGCTGATCAGAATACTGCATGTGAGAACCACGGCCACCTGGGGCACTGTGAGAAGCCTGTAGTGCTGAATGAAACGGCCTGGAAGGATGGCCCCTAACAAAATAATCCCTGCCTCCAGACGAGGCACCACTGAACCTACCAGAATGACGAGGTTTCTTGTCAGACCCCTGACCATCCCCTGTGATAGAACCATCTCAACCCTCCTAGCCACATTGGCCGCATCCTGAAAGGAAATCTCGATCCCGTCTCCTAAGCCATCTGAAGTCGAATAGGCTAAACGAGTCCCTCAATGAACCTCCTCACTCTCTCCCTCTCAGTGGAGAGTATGAGAAGAGCATGACGGGCCAAATCAATAAACCTGGTCTCATACTAAGTAACAGTCATACAACCCTACTAGAGACATTCAAACTGCCTCCGATAGTTCTCCCTCTGAGTGATAGGAAGAAACTTCTCCAGAAATAGCTGAGAAAACTGATCCCAAGTCAAAGATGGTGACCCAACTGGTCTAGCCAAGAAATAATCTCTCCACTAAGTCTTAGCGGATCCAGGTAAGCAAAAAGCAGCAAAGTCGACCCCATTGGTCTCCACTATCCCCATGTTCCTGAGAACATCATCACATCTGTCTAAATAATCCTGGGGATCCTCAGAAGATGCACCGCTGAAAGTGGTAGTGAAGAGCTTTGTAAACCTGTCCAATCTCCACAAGGCATCAGCAGATACAGCTTTTCCATCACCGGTCTAAGCTACCACACTCGGCTGAACAGCTCCAACTGGCTGAGCTGCTGGAGTCTGAAACTGGGGAACCATCTGCTCCGGAGTGCGGGTAGCAAGAGTCTGGGCTCCTTCTCCAGCCTGAGAGATGGTTGGTGCTACAGGAAGCAAGCCTACTCGGGTGACACTATCCATAAGGCCCACTAGATGGACCAGAGCATCCTAGAGTACTAGGGTAGCAATGAACCCCTCTGGGACCTGAGCTGGGCCCACCGAAACTGCCTGGGCCGGAACCTCATCATCAAACTCAACCTGAGGCTCCGCAACTGGTGCTGCTGCTTTGGGCTGAGCTCTGCCCTGCCTCGGCCTCTAGCACGGCCTCGGCCTCGCCCTATGCCCCTCGTAGGAGCTGTTGCTAGGGGCTCGGGCTATTGATCAGTGGATGAGGAAGCGCGTTTTCTCTCCATCTACGAAAGAATAGAGTAGAAATTCAATTAGCATTGAGAAACCAAACCGCACAACAGGAAAGAATAGATGTGAAGTTTTTCCTAACTCTGTAGCCTCTAGGGATAAATACAGACGTCTCCGTACCGATACCTCAGACTCTACTAAGCCTGTCCGTGAATTGTGAGACCTAAGTAACTTAGAGCTATGATACCAACTTGTCACGACCCGGATTTCCCACCCTCGGGGGTCGTGATGGCGCCTACTAGTGAAATCTAGGCAAGCCAGATATTCCAATTATTCAAACCTTTTCATTTTTAATCCCTTAACAATTGTGAATTTACATTATAAAAATAACCGAAATAATAATAGCGGAAGATTGAAAGATAACAATTTAATAATGCCGATACAATTCCATAAATAAAAAAACTACCCAGAACTGGTGTCACAATCTCACAGACCGTCTAGGAATACTACAAATAGAGGTCCGAAATATAAATAAAAAGTTGTTTCTGAAATACATAGAGGAAACATAATGGAAAGATAAAAGGAGACGCCAAGGTCCGCGGACGTCTGCAGGACTACCTCGGGTCGCCTGTTGGACTGAAGGCAACAACCTCGCTGCGGTCCAAACGCTCCGGTATCGGTATCTACACACGGTGTAAAGTGTAGTATCAGCAAAACTGACCCCATGTGCTGGTAAGTGCTAGCCTAACCTCGGCGAAGTAGTGACGAGGCTATGACCAGACTACCAAATAAACCTATGCAGTTAAATCATATACATTGGAATATAAAGGCAAGTATTTACAGTTAAAGATAGGAGGGGGAAACATGTTGCGGGGTATATCACTCAACAACAGGAACCAATACAGAAATGCAAAGAACGCCATAATTCAATTACCAGCAAAAGATAATGAAATAAGAAACAAGTGCACATGTAATACCGTTGCAGGCGTGCAACCCGATCCCAAATTATATAGTACCGTTGCAGGCGTGCAACCCGCTCCCATTTTATATAATACCGTTACAAGCGTGCAAACCGCTCCCATTTCATATAGTACTGTTGCAGGCGTGCAACCCGCTCCCATTCATATAGTACCGTTGCAGGCGTGCAACCCGATCCTATTTCATATATCAATACCAATCATAAAAGAATCTTGGTGAGGGAACAATAATATAACAACAACATCCCAGCAAGGGAACAATAACACAACAACAACATCCCCGTAAGGGAACAATAATATAACAACAACATCCCGACAAGGGAACAATAATATAACAACAACATCCCGGCAAGGGAACAATAATGATAATCATCATATTAAGCATGAATAAACCACAACGGAGTCACAACGATTACAATACAAGACTCACGGGCATGCTTGACACCGATGTATAGATACTTGTCACCATGCCTATACGTCGTACTCCATAGTTAATGCATAGCAAATAAGACACAACTCCTAATCCCTCAAGCTAAGGTTAGACCAAACAATTACCTCAAACTTCCACGGCCAACTCAAGCCTCAAACACCACTTTTCCTTTAGAATTCGCCTCCAAATTACCTGTATCTAGTCCAAATAAATTTAACAACATCAATAAATGCCAAAGAATTCATACCCAATACTTAATTATAGGTTTTCTATCATTTTACCAAAAAGTCAAAAATTGACCCCGGGCCCGCTTGATCAAAACTCGAGGTTCGGACCAAAACCCGATCACCCATTCACCCACAAGCCCAAATATGCAATTAGTTTCGAAATCCGACCCCAAAACAAGGTCTAAATCCCAATTAATCAAAAAGCCCTAACTCTACCCAAATTCCTAATTTCTACCATAAAAACCCTAGATTTTTAGATGAAGATTGATGAAATGCAATGGGAAATCGAAAGAAAAAGATTTAGAATCATATACCAATGCTTTGGGGAAGAACTTGTTCTTTAATAATCGCTTCAATGCTCTCTAGTTTTGAAAATATGAAATTATGGGCTAACCCCCGATTTTGCTACTGCTTTTAATTCACTGGACAGGCCTTCTTCGTGTTCGCGAATGGGCTGTCGCGTTCGCGAAGGGTCAAGCCTAGTTGCTTTGCGTTCACGGAGCTTTGGCTCCTCAAGTCTTCGCGTTCGCGGGCCAGTGGCCACGTTCGCGTAGAACAAAAACCCCTTTCCCCCAGTCCCGGCCAAAAGGCCTTCGCTTTCGCGATAGCAGGTCCATGTTCGCGAAGGGTAGCACCCCCAAAGCTTCACGTTCGCGACCTGGTTCTCGCGTTCGCGTAGAAGGAAATTTCCTTCAGCCTGACTTACCCTTCGCGTTCACGTGAGTCCATCCGCGAACGCGAAGAACTAAACCTCAGCATACCAGAAACTGAAAACCTGCAACTTTTCCAAGTGTAAAAACATCCCAAAACCTATACAAGACTGACCCGAGCCATCGGGGCTCCAAACCAAACATGCATACTAACTCAAAAATATCATATGGACTTACTCGTGCGATCAAATCGCCAAATTAACATCCTTAACAACGTATTTAACATCAAAATCAAAGAAAAATCTCAAAAACACTTAAGTTTCAAATTTCACAACCGAGTGTCCGATTCACGTCATTTCAAGTCCGTTTCTTACCAAATTTTTATCTGTGTCGGGCTCCGGAACCAAGATACGGGCCCGATACCATCAATTTCAAATACATCCAAATTTCCAAAAACTCTTAAAATTTCAATTAAACAATTTTCTTCGAAAATTTATTTCTCGGGCTTGGGACCTTGGAATTCAATTCCGGTTATATGCCCAAGTCCCATATTTTCCTACGGATACTCCAGGAACATCAAATCATGGGTCCGGGTCTGTTTACCCAAAATGTTGACCGAAGTCAACTTAAATTCATTTTAAAAGCAAAATTTATTATTTTTCACAGATCCACATAATGGCTTTCCAAATACACGCCCAGACTGCGTAGGCAAATTGAGGTGAGACAAAAGGGAGGTTTTAAGGCCTCGAAACACATAATTTATTTCTAAAAAAAGTGATGAAGTGAAACTTTTAGAGGGAACGGTGGAGGAGTTCAAGTCGGAACTGTTGCAAACCAAAGGGTTGGTGAAAAATGCTAAAGTGGGTGACGAGAGGGTTATTGAAATTGTGGATGAATTCCAAAAAATCCTTGTTGAAACTGAAGATGTAATCGATACTTACACTGTTGATGTCGGAGGATCATTAGGTATCTTAAAATGCGTAAATTGTATCTCTACTGTCTATGGCCGCCGGAAGTTGGAGTCCCAGCTGGTGTTTATCATGGAGCAGATCCATTATTTCAATGAAAAGTTGGCAAATTGCTGCAGTGTGAAGAAGGCCCTGATCCCAGTAGAGAGCAATCATACTGATTCCAATTGCAGTGATTACCGTTTTGCTAACCCATTTAACGAGGATGTTCTTGTTGGCTTGGAAGAAAAGAAAAGGACGCTGCAATCCCTTTTCCAGTATGGATTTAAGGAATCCCCAATTATCGCTATTTGCGGTATGGAGGGATCGGCAAAACAACTCTTGCATGGGCGATGTACGAAGAGCTATTTTTTTATGGCCAAAGATTTGATGCTTTCGCTTACATTGTTCTGCCCCGTGATTTCCATATCGATATGGATTTCCTCTTGCGCGATATCCTTACAAAGCTTAACCGCTCGAGTAAAAAACAAGTGTTAGAGTGCAAAGTTCGAATAGAGTTAGCCCATAAAGTTTACGAGTCTCTAGAGTCAAATAAATGCTTACTTGTTCTGGAGGATATGTGGTCAATGGATGCTTGGGTTAAGCTGAGTGCATATAATCATGGGCGAAGCCACCTTTAGCAAAGGGTGGTCAACTGACCACCCTTCGCCGAAAAACTACGAAAAATTATATTGTGTATATAAGTAAAATATTAATTTTAGATATATAAAACCTATATTGAACACCCTTTGTCGGAATTTTTTTTCTACTTCTTTCAAGTTTGAACACCCTTGAAAATATTTCTGGCTTCGCCACTGTGCATATTTACCTACTGCCAAATCGGCTAGTAGAATACTGGTGACCACTCGTAATGGAGATGTGGCAAAGAACATTGCTGAGAAGGGGGTCTCTTTTGAGATGAAGAGATTATCTGCGGATGAATGTTGGGAGGTCCTTTTGAAGAGACAGCCTTCCTTCCTAGATTTTTTTAAAGCCAACCAAGTTGTGGAAGAAATCGCCAAGGCTGTGGTCAGCAAGTGCTTTGGCTTACCATTAGCAGTTGTCTGCGCTGGTAGCGTCTTGGCCAGGGAGCACTCTGTTGCTCATTGGAAGTCTGTACTTCAAAATTTTGACTCATATCTTTACCTCGAGAAAGATACCTTAGTATTTTCCAAGATACCAAAGACCTTGCTCTTGACCTACCATTACTTGCCCTACCATTTGCAGAGTTGCTTTCTTTATTTGGGCCTATTCCCAAAAGGAGTAGACATAGAAGCAGAAAAGTTATTCAATCTCTGGGTAGCTGAGGGCTTTGTAGCATCAGAAAATGGAGAAAGTGAAACAACATTGATCGACAGAGCAGAGCATTATCTGTATCAATTGGTAGCCAGAAACTTGATTTGCATGCAAGAAGAGGAGGGCATGGAGAGAGTAGTTCGAAATTGCCCTATTAATGACCTGCTGCGGGAGCACTGCTTATTGAAGGGAAAGGAAGAGAACGTTTTTCAAGTGCTTCATCTAGCATATGGACCGCGAAAGGATTCTTATGGTACAACAAGAATACTTTCCGTGTTCCTTGACGAGTGTGAAGCTGGAAATGATGTTTGCTTGCAGAAGAAAGTATCCAGTAAAGTTCGATCTCTCTTATTTCTGAATCCTTACCCAAATCGACATGCTTTATCGTGGCCTCGATCCTTTAGTCTCAAGATTTCAAATTGCTTAGAGTCTTGGACTTCGAGGATATTAGATTTCAGGGGAAAGGGCTTCCTGAAGGAATTGAATAACTTACTAATCTGAAATACCTAGGTCTAAGAAACTGTTATGTGAAGGAGTTGCCATCATTTATTGGCGAATTCTCAAACTTGCGGACTCTTGATTTACGGGTAAATGATGTGATGATCATACCCAATGTCTTGTGGAAGCTGAAAAAACTTAGGCATCTGTACCTTCCATATTCTTTCAAGTCTGCGGAGTTGATAAATTGCGATTGGAGAGTATGTTACTGGAGACTGAAGATTTATGGTTCGTATTATTGTGATGCCAAACATCTCTTCAACCTGCACAATCTTTGCAATCTTCGCTACCTGGGAGCATCAGTTACAGAGATGCGACTTCATATTATTGTGATGCCAAAGATCTCCTCAAACTGCACAATCTTTGCTACCTGGGAGCATCAGTTACAGAGAGGCAAGGGCGGCTCTAGGGTAAGGTAGGTGAAGCCCTTGCCGTAGTGATATGAGCCAAGGTAGCATTCACTAGCTATACGTGCATAATATGGCTATCAATTGAAGACTACATGTAATGAGTCTATAGTTATAATAAGTGATAGCTTAGGGGTATTTAGGTCTTGTTAGCTCTATACCCTCCCTAGTATAAATAGCACTTAAGGCTTTCATTTTAAGGTTAGACTATTTTATTAAGTGATTGCTTCTCATGGTTTGGGTGAATTTCTTTGAGTTTGAGCTGGTTTTCTGGGTGTGGAAAAAAGGGAGAAAATAAGAAGGAAAAAGGTAACCCGTTAAGGATTTGATTTGTTCGTCGAAGGTCCTATTTTTAGTAGGTGTAAAAACTTAATAGTTTATCCACACCATATAAATACGGGTACTTTTATTTTTGAGTTTTCAAAAATGTTATACTAATGCCAAATAAATTTGGTATGTTTCGATTTTCATTTTATACTTTAAGATTAAACTAATTTAGAAAGTTTGTAATCATGCGCCATCAAACTGATTTTTCAGATTTAATGATTAAATCCAGTAAGAAATCAAAATAATCTAAAAGAGGACAAATTAAAACAAAATGTCAATTCTTTTGTAGGGTATATCTCACAGTTATTTTGGCTAGGGTAGATGAGTAAACATGGAATATAAAGTAGTCGTGTTCTTTCTATGGTTACTTTATGTTTGTTTAGTCTGTCCTAATGAGATAAAAAATAATAAATTCTTCGCTAGATTACTGTGCTTTGAGTATCGTCATGCTTGCTGAATTTGTCGCATTAATAATTGGAATTGGAGCTTTGACATACCTGCACTCTGCTATCATTTAGGAATATTCTTCTTTGTCTTTGCACCCTAGGCTCCTTTTCTGTTGACACAATCTCCTTTTATGTAAATATGATAATTCCAGTCTTGCTGATTCAAAGACTAAGACAGTGGTTTGCCTTGTTTCTTTGCTTGATTGTTTTTGTAGTATTTTATGCATTTCTCGTAAGTATTATTTTAGAACTTAAAAGCTGACGGTTATATGTTAGAGAGGTATCCTTTCTGAAACTGACTTATTTATCTCTCTTGTTCAGGTACAGTCATGAAACAAATTTTGCAGTTTGGTTGCTAGACTAGGAGTTGTGAAATTGGTACTTTGACAAGGGGAATAGCCTAGTGGACAGGGCCATCCACCTCCAATCATGGGCTTGGAGGTTCGAGTCACCAAGAAAGCAAAGTGAGAAAAAATAACTCTTTGGCTCCTGGGCGTTAGAGGGGTTTACCATAAACCAAAAAGAAAAACGGAGTATCGAGATGGTACTTTTGGACTCCATGACCATATCATAGTCTACTTAGAAGACGCTGGTTGAGCCATTCTCATTTTTGTAGATTTTCTGTCACCAACTTGGTGTGACGTTATTGTAATGGTACTTGACATTCAAACAAATGATTCCGTTGTTAGCCAGAATATCTTACCGATTATACAACTGAAATATCAAAAGTTTCACTTCGTTCCGTAGAATCCCCAAATTTCCTGTCAATAGGACCCTGGAGTTAAACAAGATAGCGCTAATCTTGATACAATGATGTCTCGGAACTAACAAACAAAATGAAAAGGAAAAGACGAATGTTCTATAAGTATTTAAAATGCATTAGAAGCCATAATACTTAGTCTAAGTTACTGAAGGATTCTGATAATTGGACAGCAAAATTGTTGCACATCTTGATTATCCTAAGTGACTGAATTAAACACATCTCTTCTTATTAACAGAAAATAAGAATCTTTACATTTGTACCTTCTTGGCTGATGTTTTATCGTCTGTCCTGCATCTAATGTCGTTGGAGAAACCAAATGTTGACAGAATAAAATAAATCGGGCTATAACAAGAAATCTTGCTTGCTTTCTCCAGAAAAGAAGACAAGAAATCTTGATTTTTTAACCCTTTCAGGCCAACCGGATCAATCTCTTTTGTGAACTGTTCAGTCAAAGATTGGAAGAAATAGTTGCCACACTGAAAGTTGTAGAAAACTTTGTTATTGATGAGCAAGCTGGTTTAAGGATTAGCTTAAAAAAATGAACCAGAATAAGAGGTTTCAATTATAGATGAAGCTATTGATGCGCTTGATAATAGGTGAATTGAACTATAATTAAGCCCAAAAGAACCACTTTCTCGTATAGTTTTTATGGTAAAAGTGATAACAAAATGCTCTGATTAATGCTTTTCATGCTTTGCAGGTTACATACAATAAAAGAAGGCTATGGAGTACTTTTGGCATCAATTATGGAGGAAAAGAGGCCAATCGCACAATATCCGCCAAGTGCACCATGCGAAATGCACAAAACCAGAACTGGAGATGGACTGCCGCGGTCCTGGCGTAACCGCGGTCGAACCGCGGCAGGAAGGTGTTGCGGATTCTGAGAGGTGATTTGGCCGCGGTCCTGGCGTAACGGTGGTAGGACCGCGGCAGGAGGCGTAAAATTGAGGGACAGAAGTGCAAAACACGGAATTCTTAGCCCAAAACCCTATTTTAAACAATAGAACTCGCCCAAGGGAGGCATGTAATGTTTTAGAGAGTACTTTGGCAAGGAAAACAAGTGTGAGAGATCACCCAAAACATCATTACTCTTATTCTTCTTTATTTTTCTTGCAATTTACGATTATGAATCTTTTAGTAGTTTATTTTTCCATTGTTATGAGTAGCTAAAAACCTTAATCTAAGGTTTTGGTGGAACCCGTTGGGGATGACTTGGTTGTTTTATTAATATAATTGGATTTGATTGTTAATCTCTAGTTGTTCATCTATGTTTTGATTGTGGATTAGTTGAAAGGGCCCTCAATTATCCGTCCCTATTTATTATGTATCTACTTGAGAGAGAGTGCATATTTAGGTGATTGTATGAACAACATCACTCCCGGAGTATAGACGAGAGTCATAACCGAGGGTTTAGAAGTTGGATTAGAGATAACGATACCTCGGGTGCAATCTAAGTGAACTGTATTGTGAAATTAGCTAGCGTAGCTTGAGAGAGTGCGTCTAGTAGATTATCATAATTACTTGAGAAAGAATTATGATAGCTTGAGCGTTCATGATTGTTAGAGACAACTAAATCGTAGTTATAAGACATATACAACCAAGGAAATTACCAACGGGGGAAACCATTACCTTAGACCTTATTCCTACTGTTTACACATCAAGTTTAGTTAATTTTCAGTCGTTAATTACTTTCAGTCTTTAGTTGTTAGAAAATCAACCATTGTGAATCAAAAAGTTTGGGAAAACATATTGTGTGAATTTAGTAAATCTGTCAGTAGTGATTGATAGGTTAGTTCCCTGTGGTTCGACTCTTGGCAATAATACTCGGATTATATTTGCAACGCCCGCATAGTCTTTTGTGAGACTCAGTTGAGCGTGATCAAATTTTGGCGCCGTTGCCGGGGAACCTAACGGTGTTATCAATTACAATTGAAAGAAATACAAAACTTCTAAGTGTAGTCAGTTTTCTCTATACCAATCTTTTCATTGAAATTCTAACGTTTGAAATCTTGTGGAAAGCAGGTGTATGCCTAGAAATTCTTCGAGGACTGGAGAACTACTAGAAGGACTCTCAGACCCCGAGAAAATATTCAGGGCATTGAACCGTGCCAACAAAGGACTTCAACAACCTCAACCAACACACCAACTCGATTTTGACATGGGTGACGTAAACGACGCCAACGGAAACATCAGGAATGAGCAAGCTGACTTAGATGTCAGAGGAGTGGCACCTCTTGTGACCGAGGCTGCACTTTATGACTGGGCACAGCCTACAGCTGACAATCTGGCCACTGCCATAGCTGTGCCTGCAATTCAAGCGGAGACATTCCAGATCACCAACAACATGCTGCATCTGCTGCAGAATAAGGGACTGTTCTCCGGGTCAAGCATTGAAGACCCGCAACAACACTTGAAAAATTTTCTGTCAATTTGCATGACCCAAAGGCAGCCTAATGTGACCCCTGAAGCTATCAAACTGCTCCTTTTCCCATTCTCAGTAACCGGGGCAGCTCAGACTTGGTTAAATTCGCTCCCTATCAACTCTATTACCACTTGGGAGGAATTAGTCAAGCAGTTCCTGAACAAGTTCTATCCGCCTAACAAGACCAGCAGATTGATGACATATTGCAGTATAGGCAGCATTCCACTGAGTCCTTGCAAGAAACTTGGGAGAGATTCAAAGGGATGCTTGTGAAGTGTCCTCATCATGGCATTCTAGACCAGATGCTCGGCCAGAGATTCTACATGGGTCTAGCTGACAACTTGAAAGCGAATGTGGATGCTTCAGCTGGAGGTGCTTTCTTAAGCAAAACATTCACCGAGTGCAAAATTCTCCTCGATAAGATGTCACAAAATGCGGGGTGGATGACTAGAGGTGCAATACTGGCACCCATAGTGCATTCAGTTCCACTTGATCCCAATAATTCACAGGAAGAGAACATGGCCACACTCTTGACCCAGATGAGCCTACTGACAAAGAAGATTGATGAGATGGGTACAAAACAGGTGCACATCGTTGATACAATGAATGGAGGACTATGTACACCGTGTATTAATCAGTCCTATGTGTGTTCATGGAGCGGAGAAGGTGAAAATCAAGGGGTCTGGGAAGATATGAATTATGTCAACAACTATGGGGGTCATAGACAAGGAGCAAAGCAGTGGAGACCGCAGCAAAATCAGCAGTATAGGCCTAATATGCACCAGCCTGGGGGTATGCACCGTCAAAACCAATTAGTGCCAGTGCCTTATCAGAAACCACAGGGTTATCCACAGCAAAATCAGCAGCAATTGGTTTATCAACCACCGCCTCAGCAGCAAGATAACAACATGGTGGAGATTAGGGGTATGCTTCAGCAACTCATTGGGACAAATAATAAAGTACAGGAAAAATATGCAGTGCATGATTCAGCCATAAAGAATATTGCAACACAGCTGGGTCAGCTGTCCATGGCTTTGAACAACCGTCCTCTGGGAACTTTACCTGCAGACACAAACATAAACCCCAAGGAGCAAAACCCGAATCAGCTGATGGCAGTCAGTCTCAGGAATGGTAGAGATTTAGATAGAGACCAGGAAATTGCACAAGCCAGCAAGAATACTACACCAGCCACTCCAGTTCAATTAGAGGTAGAAGAACCCACAGAACTTACTGAAGTGGTGGTTGAGCAGAGTCAGGAGGAAAAAGGCAAAGAAAAGGAGACCGAGCAAGTTGCAAAACAGGTGGCACCTCTTGTGCCAGAAAATCCTAACAGAGAGAAGCCAGCAAGCAATGCACAAAGGGTGATACCTGCACCCTTCCCTCAGAGACTGGTCAAGCAAAAGAAGGCAGACCAATACAAAAAGTTCATGGAGATGCTGCGTCAAATCCAGTTGAATATTCCATTGATGGATGCCTTGAGGGAAATGCCCGGTTATGCCAAGATGATGAAAGATTTAATGTCAAGGAAGTTTGATTTTCAGGATCTATCCACAGTAACTCTGACACAGACCTGCAGCGCAGTGGTGGCAAAACCGATGGCTCAAAAGATGTCCGATCCAGGTAGCTTCACTATTCCATGCACAATCGGAAGTTATGCCTTTGCAAAGGCGTTGTGTGATTTGGGAGCCAGCATAAATCTGATGCCGCTGGCAGTGTACACCAAATTGGGCATCGGTAGAGCCAGGCCGACTTCTATGCTGCTACAGCTGGCTGATCGCACTGTGAAAAGACCAACTGGTATTCTTGATGATGTGCTGGTGCAAGTGGGGAAGTTCGTGTTCCCTGCAGACTTTGTGATTCTGGATTGTCAGGTGGATGAGGAGATACCCCTTATTTTGGGGAGACCATTTTTAGCCACTGGGAGAGCACTGATAGACTGTGAGACTGGGGAACTTAAAATGAGATTGAATGATGAAGAAGTCATATTCAATGTTCAGCAATCAATGAGGAGACCCAGCGAATATGCGAATTGCTCTCTAGTTGAGGCAGTGGATGTAATTCTGCAAGAAGATGATAGGACCCTAACTGTGAGAGATCCATTGGAGGCATGCCTGACAA
The DNA here is from genome assembly GCF_001879085.1 of Nicotiana attenuata. Lineage (NCBI taxonomy): Eukaryota > Viridiplantae > Streptophyta > Magnoliopsida > Solanales > Solanaceae > Nicotiana > Nicotiana attenuata. Next base: position 30,123 of record NW_017671609.1, read on the forward strand.
ATTTAGAAGAAATGGATGGTGAGGGATTAGCTGAATGGGTGATGGCATTGGAAGGCCGAGGGTTTTGGTCAAGGGAACCTCAGTTCGAGTCCCTTGAGCTGGAGAAAAGGG
>NW_017671609.1:37898-48996 GCF_001879085.1 Nicotiana attenuata
CACTTTCTTGTATAGTTTTTATGGTAAAAGTGATAACAAAATGCTCTGATTAGTGCTTTTCATGCTTTGCAGGTTACATACAATAAAAGAAGGCTATGGAGTACTTTTGGGATCAATTATGGAGGAAAAGAGGCCAATCGCACAATATCCGCCAAGTGCACCATGTGAAATGCACAAAACCAGAACTGGAGATGGACTGCCGCGGTCCCGGCGTAACCGCGGTCGAACCGCGACAGGAAGGTGTTGCGGATTCTGAGAGGTGATTTGGCCGCGGTCCTGGCGTAACCGCGGTAGGACCGCAACAGGAGGCGTAAAATTGAGGGACTGAAGTGTAAAACACGGAATTCTTAGCCCAAACCCCTATTTTAAAGAATAGAACTCGCCCAAGGGAGGCATGTAATGTTTTAGAGAGTACTTTGGAAGGAAAACAAGTGCGAGAGATCACCTTAAACATCATTACTCTTATTTTTCTTTATTTTTCTTGCAATTTACGATTATGAATCTTTTAGTAGTTTATTTCCCCATTGTTATGAGTAGCTAAAAACCTTAATCTAAGGTTTTGGTGGAACCCGTTGGGGATGACTTAGTTGTTTTATTAATATAATTGAATCTAGTTGTTAATCTCTAGTTGTTCATCTATGTTTTGATTGTGGATTAGTTGAAAGGGCCCTCAATTATCCGTTCCTATTTATTATGTATCTACTTGAGAGAGAGTGCATATTTAGGTGATTGTATGAACAACATCACTCCCGGAGTATAGACGAGAGTCATAACCGAGGGTTTAGGGGTTGGATTAGAGATAACGAAACCCCGGGTGCAATCTAAGTGAACTGTATTGTGAAAGTAGCTAGCGTAGCTTGAGAGAGTGCGTCTAGTAGATTATCATAATTACTTGAGAAAGAATTATGATAGCTTGAGCGTTCATGATTGTTAGAGACAACTAAATCGTAGTTATAAGACATATACAACCAAGGAAATTACCAACGGGGGAAACCATTGCCTTAGACCTTATTCCTACTGTTTACACATCAAGTTTAGTTAATTTTAGCTGTTAATTACTTTCAATCTTTAGTTGTTAGAAAATCAACCATTGTGAATCAAAAAGTTTGGGAAAACAGATTGTGTGAATTTAGTAAATCTGACAGTAGTGATTGATAGGTTAGTTCCCTTTGGTTCGAGTCTGGGCAATAATACTCAGATTATATTTGCAACGCCCACTTAGTCTTTTGTGAGACTCAGTTGAGCGTGATCAGTGCTCATTTCTGACATTTGATCTTTTTACGGTCATGACTGACCCCTAGATTGTTAGCTCTTTGCTGATACTCATTGAAAGTTCTCTCTCCAACTACGTCCTTTAATCATTAAACTCCAAGCTGGTTTCTTCATATATGAGTGCAACATTGGGTTGTTGATGGCGTTATGGCGCATGTTTCCTTGATGCATGGCTTTCCTAATTAATCTTGATTTTTCCTAAGGGTTTTACTTATGGTTAGTGTGAGAATGCACGGGAGAAAATATTATTGATTAATTATTGACAATGATACAATGAGCCCCATATATATAATACATGTCATACTCCTAATACGTATGGGATTAGGGTTACTTACTACTATTTAACTATCAAACTAACACTCCCCCTCAAGCTGGTGCATATAAATCATATGTATCGAGCTTGTTACATATATAACTAATACGAGGACCAGTGAGGGACTTGGTAAAAATATCAGAAAGCTGATCATTCGACTTCACAAATTTTGTTGCAATATCTCCCGAGAGTATCTTTTCTCTAACAAAGTGACAGTCAATCTCATGTGTTTAGTTCTCTCATGGAACACTGGATTTGATGCAATATGAAGAGCAGCTTGATTATCACACACAAGTCCCATCTGACTAATCTCACCAAATTTCAACTCCTTAAGCAACTGTTTGATCCAAATTAGATCACATGTGGCCATAGCCATTGCTCGATATTCTGCTTCTGCACTAGACCAAGCAACCACATTCTGTTTCTTGCACTTCCAAGACACCAAATTTCCTCCTACTAAGACACAATATCCAGACGTAGAACGTCTATCAGAAGGTGATCCTGCCCAATCAGCATCTGAGTATCCAACGATCTGCTCATGGCCTCGATCCTCAAATAATAAGCCTCTGCATGGAGCTGATTTTATATACCGAAGAATGCGGACAACTGCATCCCAATGACTATCACATGGAGAATCCATAAACTGACTCACAACACTCACAGGAAAGGAAATGTCAGGTCTAGTCACTGTGAGGTAATTTAATTTACCAACCAACCGCCTATATTTTGGAGGATCGCTAAAAGGCTCCCCCTGTCCTGGCAGAAGTTTAGATTCGGATCCATCGGCGTGTCAACAAGTCTACAACCTGTCATTCCTGTCTCCTCAAGAATATCTAAGGCATACTTCCGTTGTGAGATCACAATACCTGAGCGAGACTGAGCGACCTCAATACCCAGAAAATACTTTAATCTGCCCAGATCCTTAGTCTGAAAGTGCTGAAAGAGATGTTGCTTCAACTTACTAATACCATCCTGATCATTGCCGGTAATAACAATATCGTCAACATAAACGACAAGATAAATACAGAGATTTGAAGCAAAATGTCGATAAAATACAGAGTGATCAGCTTCACTACGAGTCATGCCAAACTCCTGAATAACTGTGCTGAACTTACCAACCAAGCTCGAGAGACTGCTTTAGACCATAGACGGGACCGATGCAACCGACATACAAGGCCACTAGACCCACCCTACCCCCCCCCCCCCCCCCGCGAGCAACAAAACCACGTGGTTGCTCCATATAAACCTCATCCTCAAGGTCACCACGAAGAAAAGCATTCTTAATGTCCAACTGATAGAGAGGCCAATGGTGAACAACAGCCATGGATAGAAAAAGGCGGACTGATGCAATTTTATCCACGGGAGAGAAAGTATCACTGTAATCGAGTCCAAATATCTGAGTATATCCTTTGGAAACAAGACGAGCCTTAAGTCGATCAACCTGGCCATTTGGACCAACTTTGACTGCATACACCCAATGACAACCAACCGTCGATTTACCTGAAGGAAGAGGAACAAGCTCCCAAGTACCACTCGTATGTAAGGCAGACATCTCATCAATCATAGCATGTTGCCATCCGGGATGAGGCAGTGTTTCACCTGTAGACATAGGGATGGAAATAGAGGACAAAGATGACACAAATGCACAACGGGACGATGAGAGACGATGGTAACTTAAACCGATATAATGAGGATTAGGATTAAGCGTGGACCGTATACCTTTTCGTAGTGCAATCGGTTGATTAAGAGGAGACACTGCAGTATTAGCAGGGTCAGGTGCAAGACAGAGAATGGAAATTGATTTTGGAAAGCTGAAGATGGCATACGATTAATAAGATAACAAGATGTAAGAACTGCATCCCCCCAAAAATGCAGCGAAACATGAGATTGTATGAGTAGGGTACGAGCAGTTTCAATAAGATGTCTATTCTTTCTTTCAGCTACCCCATTTGTTGGGATGTGTACGGACAAGATATTTGATGAATAATCCCATGGGAGTTCATAAACTGTTGAAATGGGGAAGACAAATACTCTAGGGCATTATCACTACGAAATGTGCGGATAGGAACCCCAAATTGATTTTGAATTTCAGCGTGGAAGGTCTAAAAAATAGAAAACAACTCAGATCGGTTTTTCATCAAAAATATCCAAGTGCACCTGGAATAATCATCAATGAAACTGACAAAGTAGCGGAATCCTAAGGTATAACTAACCCGACTAGGACCCCAAACATCTGAATGGACTAAAGTAAAAGGCGACTCTGCTCGATTATCAAGACGTCGCGGGAAATGGGAGCGGGTATGCTTACCGAGCTGACACGACTCACACTCTAGAGTGGACAAGTGAGATAAGCCAGGTACCATTTTCTGAAGTTTTGACAAACTGGGATGTCCTAACCGTTTATGTAATAAATCTGGTGAATCAGTAACGGGACAAGTTATTGGAGGAAGACAAGATGCGAGTCCATGTGATTTTGCAAGGATAAGGTAATAATGTCCATCTGATTCACGTCCGGTACCAATGATCCGCCCTGTACTGCATTCCTGTATAAAAACAAGGTCATCAAGAAATAAAACAGCAGATTTAAGTGATTTGGCTAAGCGACTAATGGCTATGAGATTAAAAGGACTACCAGGAACATAAAGAACTGAGTCTAAAGGTAAGGAAGGAAGTGGACTTGCTTGACCTATTGCAGTTGCCATGGCTTGAGACCCATTGGTCATTGTGACTGTTGGAAGAGATTGAGAATATGAGATACTAGTGAAAAGAGATTTGTTACCAGAAATATGATCAGATGCACCTGAATCAATGACCCAAGACTCAGAAGGTGAAGATTGGGAGACACCAGTCATGCTACTATTTGTTGGAACAACGGGGGCTAATCCTGAAAATGTCTGTTTACGTGCTTTGTACTGAAGGAACTCAATATAATCCGGTAAAGAAACCATCTGGATTGGATTTAATGCATTCGATCCAACAAATTGTGAGTCTAGGGCTTCTAATAAGAATGACATTATAATGTTTACGCCGAAAAAGGTCAGAAAATTGTTTGGAAGTCATTGTTTCACTGTTACTGTTCACCGGAAACACTGTAGCTCGCCGGAAAATAAAAAAGTCGTCGGAATCTGTCAAGGATAGCACTGGTCGACTCGGAATTGAGGTGCGAGTGACCTTTCCTGAAGGAAGTTCGTCGGAAAATGGCTGGAAGGGGTCTCACGCGCTCGGCGCGTGCACAGATCTCGCCGGAAAATGTTTACTCTGCCCGGCGCGTGAGGGCGCGTGGCGATGAGTTTTCCGGCGGGTTTTGTTAGGATTTGGTCGCGGGGCTACAGCGGACCTTGTGGTGGTGTTGGTTTGTTCACAACACTGATAAATAATGACTTTGATGTAAACAGTCACTTAGTTCGCCGAAAAATTGCACGGTGACGACTGATTTCTTCCCGGATGTCGTTGGAATGACGCACAACCATAATTATCTCACCAATGCTCTGATACCATGTGAGAATGCACGGGAGAAAATATTATTGATTAATTATTGACAATGATACAATGAGCCCTATATATATATATAATACATGTCCTACTCCTAATACATATGGGATTAGGGTTATTTACTACTATTTAACTATCAAACTAACAGTTAGTACTCTGTCAAATCAGAATTTTCTTACAGGAAAGAAAAGAAAAATGGGTTCTTGAATTGATGTCCAAAATGTAGACCAGTACAAGTGGTCCAACTGCTTAGATCATCATTCAATGGTTTATCAAGGTCTATTTACAAGTTAAAAATAATACAGCTCCAGAAGCATCTTAAAGTTTTTCAAATTTTTGAAAGCTTGTTGAACTGCTGGATCTTTAACTTATTGCGATTAGAGATGACACACCCAACCCTCAAAAAATTGACTCCTCTCTGTGGATATCAAAATTATTTTACCTTTACTTATCCAAAAGACCTCCTAGGGTAGGGGTAAGGTCTGCGTACACATTACCTTCTCCAGATCCCACTTGTGGGAACTTATCGGTTTGTTGTTATTGTTGTTGTTATCAAAAAGAATTCTGCATCAGAATTATTTCACCAGTGATATCCATCACTTCAAAGAGATACTTACATCACCTCCCTAAAATAACCTAGTGTCTTGCAATAGAAGAAGGGGGAAAATACAACGCAGCTAACGCAAGAAATGACTTTTAATCTATACAGATAAAGGGGAAGGGGGGTGTTTGGTTTGATATGGTACGATTATCATGTTAGATTTGGAAAGACATGTATTTAAGACCATAGTTTGAAACCTGGATTTCTAATAGTTATAATAGGTAAAATGTCACATCATGTTTGGATGTGAGTGGGCAACAGAGTTAAAAAAAAAAAGCAGCAGAGATCTGGTTCTACACAAACTTGATGAATTGAAAGCTGAAATTGATTGAGCATCCAACAATAAACCATTATTTATTGACATTGGTTTCACAAAAGCAACAGAGTAGTTCATAAAACCAATACAACCATTTCAATCATATGACACTTCCTTTGAGGATCACACATAGTAAACAATGATATACACTGAAGCACAATACAAATATATGGTATATGACTGTACGTAGATTGAATTGCCTTAGAATATGCCGAAAGTGCTTGTAACTGGTGGAGGAGGAGCCTTGTAGCAATATAGTTGTGGAATATAAGTGGAACCTTGGCGTTCCATGGATTTCACAGCAGGTTGGTTTAGATATGCATACTTGCTCTTTGTCCACCTGCAATTCTCAAAAATATATATATAAAAAATGCTTTTACTTTTTAAAACAAATGAAAGACAATGATATCATAGAGAAATATATCCTAACATAATGACCTAAAATGTGTTAAAAGTCTCTAGCACTTACCAGTCTTTTATACCAACTCTCTTCTCCTTCGTGTTCTCATCATTTTTGGAGATGTTCTCAGTTGCCATTTCATTCTCCTTGTCTTCATCATCATGCTTTAAAGAATCCACGAAGTGTTTGTAGTCCTCCTCCTTAATACAGCAGACAATAGGGAAGCAAGTTTATTAAGAATACTGGTGTCTAAATCAAATACTAATTAGGACGCCGCTATGGGGTAGTTCGATGCACGAAGCATTTTGCGTTCACGCAGGGTCCAGAGAAGGACCGCACGCCAAGGAGTGTGATGTAGACAGCGTACCCTGATGCAAGTATCAGTAACAGATGACAGGCAAGATATAGTGTGTTGTAAATTGACCTGTCAAAATCTACTCTTTAATGGAGTAGGATAAGTTCCAAATTCATCTTGACAGTTTCCATAGAAATAGTACAGAGATTGGGACAAGGAAAAAAAAAAGGGTAATAAAAGTCAGGTCGTTGTCATTAGCTGTACATATCGCAAAGTGCAGCTTACGCATCTCGTTAAAGATTCAAGAGGTGGGGAATGGTATCTTTTCTTAACTTATTTTATATTCCTATATATATTAGACAGAAAACAACAGTAGATATTCATCCAAAACATATTTTATCATTCAATATATTAGTGGCCTACTGGACCCATAAGAAGATTCCAGTGTTATAGTGTATATAATAAATGCAACGTAATAACCTTTGCTTGTGGACATCGTCCTCTTCAATTAACTATTGTTATTGGCCCTTCGGATGAATATGACTTCTAAGGAATCTTATTGATAGGAAAACACGCAAAGAAAATGGAGCACTCAATATTTCTTACGTACTATTTATCTAGTCTTGAGTATGGAGAAGTTGCGAAGTCATATATTGTGTGAATTGACATGTCTCCTACTTTCTAATAGTATGTTCGGCCTAGCTTTTAGAAGGAAAAAAAAAATATTTTTGACGAGAAGCATAAACAGTTTTTGAGAAGCAGAAAAATATAGTTTCTCTCCAAAAGCACTTTTCTGAAAAGTATTTTTGAGAAAAATATACTTGGAAGCAGTTTTCAAAAGCTTGGTCAAACACTAATTACTGCTCAAAAGTATTTTTCAAATTAATTAGTTAAACACAAACTGATTCTCACCAAAAGTAATTTTTTTGAAAAGCACTTCTCAAAATAAGCAAATTTTAGAAGCTTAGCCAAACAGGCTATCAGACTGCTGTAAATGCTTTATCAAAAGTTGCAAGCTGGACATAGATCAGGATGAGGAATCCTTGCAATGAGAAAAAATAAACTTTAACCAAGTATTAACAAATCAAAACCCTGAATTCTAAAACAATAAGGTTGTTTCCCATAGTTCTGATTCATCTGTCAAAAATTGTACGAATTTACACGTATTAATTCACTATTTTAATGGAATTGATACGAAACTTTACCGAGAAAGTGCGTGCCCTGATACGGGCTGCAGCCTTAATAGCATCAAGGAAGTGATCTTCTTCAGTTTTGCGCTTCTGCTTCCAATACTTAGCAATCTCCTGTTGGGTCAGGCTTGGTGCTGCCATCGGCTTAAATAGCTGTTTCTTGCTACAAATAAACCTCCATGCTGGTAGTGGTGGCGGAGGTGGTGGAGCCGTCTTCTTGATCTCTTTTCCAGCAGCTACACTTTTACCTTCCCTTTGCTTCATTTCAACAACTATTATCCAATAGATTCTTGCCGGATTTAGAAGTTTGAGCTTTCAAGATTATGAGAAGATGATCAAAATATATGCTGAAGCTGAATAACTGGAGATAGCTATTGTTCAAACCAACCTTTCAATCTTTAATATGACTGTAAGTTGTAGCAGAACTTGTTTTTCTTCTGTAGGGACTGAGTTTAGACTAGTTGGTCCACCGTATCAAGAAACAAATATTAGTAGGGCAATTAGACTAGTAGTTAGAATCACAAATATTTCAGTAAGGTTCAAGAATATACTTGTTTGGGACCAGATGTTGAAGGACTTGCAGGATTAGCCAGAGAGCTATATTGCTGATACTTGAGGTAGATGCCTTTGAAATTTGAAGGAGTCTTTAAGCTTGATTCTGGCAAACTTACGGATAAATCTATAGATAGATGTCAATAGAATATGACCCCTATAGAAGACTTCTGAACCACTTGCTTATTTAACTAATTAATAAAAATGGCTGTCATTATTAACCTTATATCAGCAATTTGATATGACGTTATCACTTACCCACCATTGTTTTGTTTTGTTTTCTTTGGGTGTCATGCCGCAAATTTCTTCTCAAAAGCAACTTTATTGTTTCCATCGGAGGTAGAATTTTTTACGGTTGCGATGGACTGTATGCAAAATTCCTTACAGGTTGTTTGGATGCAAAATCGTATTGTATTGTTATTCCAAAATAATATTTATTTTGATTGTTTTATTAAAATTGATTGTATTGTATTGTTAAATTCAGTGTTCCAAAACAATGAAAAATTCTTTTTTTTAAACAACCGATTCGGTGTGGTGAGATTGTTTCCTATTTTTCTTTCCAATTATGCCCTAATTTATTACTCCACAATTCTATTTTACTCTTTACCTTTTTTTATTTTTATTTTAAACTCCAAATCACCAACCCATAACCTACTTTATTTTTTTCCGAAACTTATGCCGCCAACGTTATTGCCGCCTTTTGTTTTATTTTTTCTCCTACTTTGCTTTTAACTCAATTCTAATTAGCTGTGCTCCTTTGTTTTGCTTTCTTAAGGTATTTTGCCATCTTTTGTTTTGTTTTTTAAAATTACTTTTATGCGTAATTTTTGAAATATTTAACATTTAAACAATTGAGGGTATTTTAGTAAACTTATCAGTTACAGTACAGTACGATAGGTCAAACCAAACAGCAAAATATTATTTAACAATAACAAACAATGCAATCTACGATACAATACAATACAATACATTATAAAATATTGAGAAACAATGATCCAAACAGAGTGTTAGATCAAGAAGCTTTTCTTTTCTTCTTTTTTCTATTTTTTTTTTGTTTTCCACCCCAGTGTCCGGTATTCACATAAGGGCGAACCTAAGACCTCGGTTAAGGATGAATGAGTACTTACCGTTTCACTACTAACCCTCCTACTCTCCTAGTCAGATCAAGAAACTTTAATGCTGCTTGCCTTCTGACCTTCTCTCCAACCCCACTCATAAAAGAAGTGGAATAGAAGAACTACTTCAGCATCGATTTTATCCTATCACATTAACTCTAGTTTTCTTAGTCAGCATAATTTTACCAGAATTATTAAGAACGACTTTGGACAAGATTAGGCGGTGATTGAAGTAAAAAGTAGAGAAATGCAGCACCAACACTCTGATTTATGAGGTGATTAATTGGATACCAACCACTTATGATTAGGTATAGTCCAGGTTTAATTTATTGTACTTTCAGTTTAATTGGTACCCATTGGCTGGTTCTTGATAGGTCAACATTAGAACCTTATGCACCAATCATGTCCGCGTAAAAGTCAGTGATAAACCCAACTTTTTTTTTCTCAATACATGATGTAATTGTTTGTAGAATTTTACATTCAACTACCATAGTACTCAGCCAATTCAGATTGGAAATTATGAGGCACAACTGATTGCTGCTCAATGATATCGGTTCCACGCCCAGAAAACAATTTACTGATGGCCTTTTAGATGTGAGTAAAATTGGGTAAAATGTTGCTATCACAACGTCTGACATACGAAGTAAAATAATCATATGCCGTCTACTCAAGATGGTTTAATAATGCAGGCTAAGGAAGAGTGTCGTCGGATTAATATGGTCCGCAGATTCAAGTACAATTACTGTGGAGAACAATGATGAGCTGAAAGCTGAAATAGATCAAATATATATCCAGCAACATAACCATTATTAGTTGCACAGTTATCACAAAAGCACAGATTAGTTCATAAACTTGAAACAACCATTTCAATCATAAGACACTTCCATTGAGGATCACACACAACAAGAAAACTTTCAGAAGCCAAATAGCAAATGAACGAAATATAACCGTATGAGCGGCTTAAGTTGCCTAGAGAACGCCAAGGTGCATGTAACAAGCCTTGGCATTCAGATGTTGTAAGAGCTCAGCCCACATCTCTCCCGTGTTTTGTCGATATAGGATACGCCCCACCATCGTTCAAGGTTGCACGCACGTAACTCTGATACCATATGTAGCAGCCAGCCCACTAATGATATCGTCTGCTTTGGGCCTAGGCCAGCACGGTTTTAAAACGTGTCACTAGGGTCTAAGATCTGTTTACTTATATATCCAGGAGGTTTATCTATGTTCGCCTAGGGTGTCACAGATGCATGTGTTCCATGGACTTCATTACAGGAGGTTTATGCTTGCACTTTTACTCTTTAGGCAAAATACATACTTTACTCATCGACCCTGTCCCCAAATTCCTCTTACACACCTCTTAAATACGGGAATAATATTACACACCAAAACTTTTAAAGGTGTGTCAATTACACACCGCTTCGGTGTATGACCACATCTGCTTAAAGATTGCTCTTACACGCGCCAATCAACATCTGACACGTGTCAAATCGAGAGAAAAAAAACAAAAAACTAAAAAAAAAAACCTCTCCCCCCCCCGACCCCTAAACCC
>NW_017671609.1:49016-49535 GCF_001879085.1 Nicotiana attenuata
ACCTAAAAAACCTCCCCCCCCCCCCCCTAAAACCCCCTCTTCTCATCTTCCCAAAGAAAAAAAATACAGAAAAGAAACCCCCCTCCCCGTTCTTATCTTCCCAACCCCATCATCTTCTCCACCACCACCATACTACCACCAACCTTTCCACCACAAGAACCTTCTTCCCTAACTATAGATTCAATTCTTTGTCGATTTTTAACAAATTTTAACAACATCCATCACAAATCCTTATACAAATTTTAAATTCAAGCTCAAACCAAAGCTTCAAACTTGTTAATGGTGTTTTTAAAATTTTATCAAAATTAAATACATAAGTAAATTTTTACTCAACACATGAATTCAAACTAAATTTTTAGGTCATGGAACATTTAAACAAGACCCGACTAAATTTTCAAGCTTTTTCAAAAAGTCAATAATGGTGATTTTTACAACACCCAATTGCTCCTATGTTTTTTTTTCTTAGTCATGGGGGTTGGAGAGACAAAACATGAGGGATAGATAAAATTAGGATAGGGG
>NW_017671609.1:49555-55833 GCF_001879085.1 Nicotiana attenuata
TGGGGAAGAAGACGAAACGGGAGGGGGAGGGGGGGAGGGGGTAGGAGAGGACACGTTTGGGTTATGGTTGGGGAATAAGACATGGGTTATATTTTCTTTCTTTAATTTGAAAAGGAAATAATTAAAAAATGGAATAATAAAATAAAAAATTAATTTCAGGTGAATTTTTTTAGTTTTCACGCGCCTCTTTTATGTGTAATACACGCGTGTGACACATGGCAAAAGAGGTGTGTAATTGACACACTTTTAAAAGTTTTGGTGTGTAATACTATTCCCATGTTTAACAAGTGTGTAAGAGGGATTTGAGTACAACGTGAATGGGTAAAGTATGTATTTTACCTACTCTTTAACATGTCAACTGTATTTTTTGGATTTGTCCTGTTACTGAGAAGTTACTAGGACTAACCAGTCCTTTATACATACCAACTCTAGTTTCCTTCTTGTTCTCAACAATTTTGCTGCTGGTCTTAGTGACCACACCATTCTCGTTAATCGTCATTTTCCATCAAGGACACCTCTAAGTGTTTGTAGTCCTCCTCCCTAATGCAGACAACTGGAAGCAAGTTAATTTTAAGTACCGGGGCGAAAATCAAATCTTTGGCCACCTCTATTTCATCTAATTACTGCTTTTGATAATAAATACAACTACCAACACCACAAAAAGATAACAAAATTCACCTGTTCACAAGAAGTAGATCTAGTGTATACAAGTTGCCAGTAGAGATGATGACAAGATAACTATGTTCTCAATGTAAAGGAGTGAGCTTGTCCACCCTTAGCTTGTTCTAAGAAAGTATAGGCAAATGTTGTTAACCTCCTCCCTTTGTAACTTTTGATCTACCTGTTTTCAATGAACTGGAAAGAGACAGAGCCTGTCCTCCTTATGCGGATTCTGAAGAGAAGAAAGAGAAACTGTGTTCCGATTATCTTTCTGACTGATCTCCTCTGTAATAGTCGTAGATATTCTTCATTCACCTTACAGTTCTAACAGAAATAGTACTGAGATTGGGAAAACGAGGATGAGATAGGAACAATAGTTGTATCATACTCATAGTGAAGCTAAGTTGCAGCAAAAAGTAGGCTGAGAATCTCTTTTCCTGCTTCATATAAGAACCCGGGGGGGGTAGGTATCTTTTCCGATCTTATTGTGCACCATTTCTCAATAGAGAGAAAAAAAAAGGACATTTATCCATGAACATGACTGATAAGGGATCTAATCGGGAGGAGGTTACATAAGCAAGTGGAGTACCAGAATTTGTTGGATGGTCCACCATTTCCAGAAACAAGAAAATTAGACTGGTGGATACTAGCAAAAAGGTGTTGACTTGCATAATATGTTGGGCCAGATGCTGGAGGATTTGCAGGTTTGATGTTCAAAAGACTCCGTAGATAACAAGGATTAGCCAAAGAGTAATACTGCAGAAGCTACAAAAAAAAAATTGATCTAGATGGCCCTTGAAGGAGTCTTTTTGAATAAGATTCTGGCAAACTTTAGGTATTTTTTTTATAATGAATGTCAATAGAATAGCATCGACGCCAGACTTCTAAACCACTAGCCTGCACTTATGTAGTTAGTTAATAACATCTAATAAGGGGAGGAACCACACACCCAGTACCTTAAGGACTGGGTGCTATCTAGTTTGTCTAGGGAAGGTTAGTACATAATAGATCTTCAACCTTCACAAATTGGTGCAAGATTGCATCTCTCAGAAGAAACTCGAATAAGTTGTCAGAAAATTTGGCAAAGGCCAATGGTCAGGACTTCTAAGAACAGTAATTTGTTTATCTTTCTATAACAGCCATGGCTCCCGCGGAGAAGGTAGTCTACAGTAACCTAAACCAGATAATGCTGAAAAAGCATGTTAAGTGAAAAAGTATGCAGTTGTTTCGTTCTGTCATAATAGACGAAATTTTGGAGCAAGATCGATCTTCTTTTTTGCCTGCTACATGATCACAATAGTTATCCTTTTATATAGCTAGAAGAGAAGCCAGAGATTTAACAGCCCAACCCGCTAGTGATATTGTCCGCTCTGGGCCTAGGCCCTCACGGGTTTAAAACGTGTCACTAGGGTTTAAGGCTTGTTAACTTATATACCAGCATCCCTTTTATGTTTTGCCGATGTGGGACTCTGCCTAAAGTCAGGGGTGTTACATACACCCCCTCTTATGGACTTAGCGTCCTCGCTGAGGTTTGCCCCACCGCATGGGATTCTCTTATGGACTCAGCGTCCTCGCTGAGGTTTGCCCCACCGCATGGGATTTGCCTAGACTCAGCACTGAGGTTTGTCCCGCCTAACCGGGATTTGCCTAAACTCAGTTGAACTCTGACCCACCATCGGCATGGCTGACACAAGAGTGACTCTGATACCATCTTTAACAGCCCAACCCGCTAGTGATATTATCCGCTCTGGGCCTAGGCCCTCACGGGTTTAAAACGCGTCACTAGGGTCTAAGGCTTGTTAACTTATATACCCAGCATCCCTCTTATGTTTTGCCGATGTGGGACTCTGCCTAAAGTCAGGGGTGTTACAAGAGAGGTTCGACAAGTTTCTATAAGCAGCCATTGAAGTGGATAATCAGAAAACGCATTACCAAACATTCTGAATATTAGTTCAACAGAGGTAACATTCTGAATAACGGGATACCATAAAGGAGCATGCAAGTAAGCACATATGTGTGCACACGTACGCCTGATCTCAACAAGGAAATCTTGGGAAAACATCCAATTTTGCCATGCCTGTATTTGGTATTTGTGAGGACAAATCAACAGAATGGGGCCAAGAGATCTTGCAGGGAAGGTCTCACCATGAAACTGCTAATGAGGAAGGACAAGGGCCAAATCATAGAAACGCAGGGAAGAAAGAGGAAAAACTACAGAGCAAAACTTATGCATCGCTTTAACACTGGCTCCTTTTAACTACAATAACAAGCCAATGCGGAAAATTGTACAATCATCAAATATGCTAAATCATTGCAAATAACCTCAAAATGGGTCGACAAACTATTCATTGCTAGCTTTCTCAGTAATAAACGTACAATTGTCTGTAGGGTAAGAAATCATTGTCTGTAGGGTAAATCATCTAATTACTTGTTGGCAAACTAACATGCTATTGCTATTCAGACATCTTATACAAGCAAAACAGGAAACAGTTCCAAGCATTCCCAAGTTCACTAATTTTAAGATGACTAATAGCCATTCAAAATTCTGATATCAGCTAAGTTTCATCCGTTTATTTCTTTTTGAGACGGAATTTAAATTCAACTGCTAAAATAGTTGGAGAGAAAGGCTAAAAACGAAATCTTTTTATTCAGCCAGCATGAATATTTACACGAAAGAGAGCAAATCACAAAAAGGAAATATGTATTGAAAAATCTCATATACACAAGCATCATACATCTCTCAAAATTCGTATACAAATCCCTGCATCTAAAAATTTTGACAAAAAACTGAAGAACAAGTCAAGTCTCAGAAGTAATGTTCAAAGCCTTGTTCTTTATCCTATACCTCGGGGCTCTAGGAATAACCTGACTAGGTCCAAAGTGAAACTGACCCGGACTATCAGTCATGGGTGCCCCATCATCATACACATACCCGACAAGCTTCCCACAGTTCATGCACATCATTTTGGTCCTTTTCCTTTGGATACCCCAGTAATTGAGGGTCTCAAAAAAAGGTCTGATTTTATCTTCTTTTTCGAACTTGAATTTGGTGGAATCAACGGCGGAGAAAGATAGAGTACCTTTATTGCCTGCTTCGAAGTAAAAATCGGGTGGGTAAAGGTAGGTGGTGTGGAGGTTGAAGTTTGTACCGCATTCTTTACAACTGTAGATCGACGCCATTGTTGATCTTGAGAGGGTTCAGAGGAGGAAAAGGGGTTTTTATGAAGGGGGAATTTGGGGACGATGATCTGGGTTTGCAGAGTTTCAAAACCGCGTTCCCATGGATTTGGCGAAGCGTTGAAAAGTCTGATAATCTAGAAGCTAGGCGGCAAGAAAGTTTTTCCCTTTCCTTTTACTTTTTTTTTTTCTTTTTTTTTTTTTTTTTTTTGATTTTAGGGGTGATTTGGTTTCATGGACAAGGATATTAATCCTGGTATAATGTTTGAACTTACTGTTATTTCATGTTTAATTGTGAGTATTTCTTTTTAATTTTTTCTGGGTAATTTTGATTGCGAGTATTAATTATGCAAACTAGCCAACATTGCACATGCCTAGGAGTGGCGATGGGAGGGGCAGGTCGAAAACGGGTAATGAAAAAAGGAAAAATTATCCGACCCGACCCATGTTTAATACGGATATAAAACGGGTTAACCGGCATGACTTCTTGCATTTGATGACTTTTGGGAGAATTCTTAGTCTCCCTAACTTGAGTAACCCCCAATTTAAGGCCTTACAAATGTAAAAGTTATAGCCTGTTTGGCCAAGTATCAGCTTATTTTGAGAAGTACTTTTTTTAAAAGTATTTTTGAAAAAAGTACTTTTGGAGAGAAGCAGTTTGTGTTTGGCAAATTACTCTGAANTGAAAATAAAATTAAAAAGTACTTAATTCTTTTAATATAAGTTAAATATATTAAAAATCATTCAACAAATATAAAAGTATTCACCGCTAAAGTCACTATATATTAGAAAGCTATCCTAAAAATAAGAAGAAATATTTATACATTAATATCCTAAGTATTAGGTTTGACGGTTATTTTGGTATATACTATATTTTGTTAAAGGCATTTTTGGTAAGAAGAAAAGTCAAAACTGCTTCTGCTTCTGCTTTTGGGAAGAAGCTACTTTTTTCTGCTTCTCAGAAACTGCTTCTGCTTCTTCCCAAAAGCATTTTTTTTCCTCAAAAAAGCTTGGCCAAACACCTCAAGTTGGGGGAAAAAAAGTATTTTTGAAGAAAAAAAACACTTTTAGGCCTCTTGAAAAGCTTGGCCAAACAGGCTATAAGCCTACAAAGGGAATATAAATGATTCCTACCAAGAAATTCTTCAATACTCTTACATCGAAAGATGGTAGATCTTAATTTCATTGGATCATTGTGAAAATTTTGTTAGTGAAAGTGTCCGAGCTACAGTCAATTACGGGATCAAGGGGGNTTTTTTCTGCTTCTCAGAAACTGCTTCTGCTTCTTCCCAAAAGCATTTTTTTTCCTCAAAAAAGCTTGGCCAAACACCTCAAGTTAGGAAAAAAAAGTGCTTTTGGGAAAAAAAGCACTTTTGTCCTCTGGAGAAGCTTGGCCAAACAGGCTATTAGACTCATTGGTTATCCATTGGTTACCCATTGGTTATCCATTTTCTAAATGGATAATATGGTTCTTATCTATATTTGACCCATTTTTAAAAAATTTATTATCCAACCTATTTTTTAGTGAATAATATGGGTGGTTAACTATTTTATTGTAACTATTTTGCCACCCCTACACATGCCGATGCAAATTCGCAAAGTCAAGAGGTTGAATTAATACAATTGAATTGCCTTATACTGGATTTCTAGTGTCTTTGTAACAGATTTGTCGCATACTTATTTGTGGTACCGCTACAAATTGAATAGCATATATAGCTAATGTGACTTTTAATTAATGAAAAGATTTACAACTTTCAAAATTATACTGATAATTATATATAAGCAACGTTGTTTAGAGTTTAGACGTAATAATTACGTACATTGAAAACTAATAAGATACTTTAGTTGTAAAAAAAACATTAAACAGAAACTGACCAACTCACGTTATTTCTACAAATTGAATTTAGGAAAAGAAGTAACTAAGCTCCAACAGAAATTAAGACAAACACACATTGGCCTTATAGCAATTAATTTTACTGGGGTTTACTAAAAGTAGAATCTACCGAATTGTTTCTTCCTTTCGTGTAGGCCACGCCATTATCAACTTTGTCCAGAGATTTATCCCATTCTCAAGTTTGTTAACACACTTGTATATCCAAATTCCATAGCATTTTTTATTCGTAGACTAGTAACATATGATTACAATACATAATTGATATGCAGAAAATATAACCCGAACATTTTATAATACAATCTATCTATATTATATTAAAAGCACGAAAGCCTTTATTAAAATATCGTTCGTTATTTTTACCCTTTAAAATGGAGCTCGCACTAAACAAAATATTCATTTAATTATTCTCCTAATATTTAGTTTTCAGTAATCGAATGAAATTTTGGTTATTAAATTTTTTCTCATTTGAACTATGTATGAAATCTTAAAATTTAGGACTTTAAAATCAATTAAAATTGTACCTTACTTAAATCTTTTCCTTATATAT
>NW_017671609.1:55853-138770 GCF_001879085.1 Nicotiana attenuata
TATATATATATTTCTAACATGTTACTTTTCATGGGTACATATTCTATGGGAAAAAAAGTAAATTAATGTATGTCTAAAATGAAATTAAAGTAACTAATTGATCCAACAATTTTACGTCTAATATTTAAGGGCACGTAAGTTTTGTTTTTTAAAAAAAATTAGAAACATTAATGATAATTCATATTGAGATGACATGATTTTAGACTTTAAAAAGCAATTGGGACGTTCTATTTTCTTTTAATAATAAGGACGTAGATTTTGAAGTATATTAAAAAAAAAAACTATCCATTTTTATTGTCAAAAATATTAAGAAATAATCAAATGATAATCTTTCTTTTTTTTTTGGACAATAAATGTAAAATATTATCATAAACAAAACAAAGAATACACCTAAAGAGCACCATATACTTTAACCACCTTCCATGAAGAGTGTCAATAGTATAAGGCCTCCAAGCAACAGAAACTAGCTATAAATTCTCTGTATGAACAACCTATATCTACGTGCCCTATGTGCTCCTTGTAACATATCTATTGTTTCCCTAATTTCCTCTTTAATCAGTTGTATAACAAACACCTTATTCACACGATTGTCTCTGAAGATTTTTCAATTCCTCGTTGTCCGGGTATGATAAACAGTAGCCCCTAGTGCAGTTGTGAGGACCTCCTTTTGAAATAGTTTCCAATGATTTCTCCTAATTCTCATAATGCTTTGCATTACTTCCCCTCGTAAAATGCCTAGCCCAATCTAGCTTGATATATCTTCCCAGATAGTAGTAGCCCATGGACAAGCCCCAAACATATCTTGTGTTGTTTCCAGTTCACCAGTGTCACATAAACAGCAAGTGATGTCTTCACATGCAATCCCCATCTTAGTCATTCTCTCCTTGGTAAGCATTTCCCGTTGTACTGCTAACCACAACATAAAATTATGCTTTGGCCTCAACACTCTACTCCATATAACTCTGATCCTACCACGATAGGTCGTACACCTAGCAGAGCGAAGAAGCTAAGTGTGACAGAGTATTGTCCATTTCCTGACAAAGAATATTTTTCATTTATGTACCAATATGCCATTTCTCGCTTGACTTTATGCAACTTTTTCCAATACCAACTTCATTCAACAGGAGTGTATTCCCAGATATCATGATCATTTTTCATATCAACCCCATGTACTCACGTAATCCATAGTTGTGGATGGAGAACAATACTAAATTGATAACTTGCAGCCGGCCATCTTATGATAGATGTCTAGCAGAGGCAGACTTGATTTTTTTTTATGACCGAGAAATCCGTCTGGGGCCGATCCTTTGGACCAACCGCAGCCTTCGAAACTCGGTGGATTTTGGCAGTGATTTTATCAATTAACTGCAAGCAGTCCAATTTATTCCATTTTTTTGGAGAGAGTGGGAGTGCCAAATATCTCATTAGAAACACTTGTGCTAAAAAGCCAGTTCTCGCAATCAGTCTGTCCCCGGTCTCCTCATCTACACCTGCAATGAAGATGTTAGATTTGTCCAAGTTAGCAACAAGACTAGTTGTGATAGTGAAATGTTGAAGTGCCTCCATGACTCTGTTAAATAGAAGATTCATTTCCTTTATAAAGGATCATTAGATCATCTGCAAAAATTAGGTGTGTCAGCCCCAAACTTTTGCACATCTGGAAGCTGGGACATTCAGTTCACACCCTTAAAAAATATTCCATAACCATGACAAATAATAGAGGAGACAGTGGGTCTCCTTGCCTCAAACCTCTTCTTCCTTCAAAATACCCATACCCCTCCCCATTTACCTTCGCTAAAAACTTTGTAGAAGTCACACAATTCATAACTAATTTAACAAATCTTTTAGGAAATCCAAAGCCTTGTAGCATTTCTTCAATAAATTCCCATCTAACTATATTATACGCCTTTCGTAGGTCAAATTTTTATCATACACCTGGGTAAGGTTTTCCTCTTATAATGTCGTAGCAAGTCATGGCATATTAATACATTATGAATCATTGACCTTCCTTGAACAAAAGCAGCTTGTTCTGTCACCACCAATGGCAGAACACCCTGTAACCTCTTGCATAACACCTTGGAGATACACTTGTAAACCACAGTACAACATGAGATTGGCCTGAATTGGCTAGCCTCCACTAGTCTATCAACTTTAGGAATCAATGCTATCATTGTTGCATTAATCTATTTCAAGAGCTTCCCATTTTGGAAAAACTCTAAAACTGCTTCTATGACTTCATTACCAACAATGGTCCATCCGGACCTAGACTTTTGTTGATACAGATTCTGAACATAGCTTTCTTGACTTCCTTCTCAGTAAAAGCTTTCATTAGATTCAATTGTTGTTCTACTTCAAGAATGGGGCCATTTCTCAAGAATCATGTATAAGCAGGTCTTCATGCTCCTCTCACCTCACCTAGTATGTTTTAATAAAATTTATCAAAAACACCTGCTATCACATTAGGATCTGTTTTAGTGATCCCATGTTCATATTGTATCTGTGTAAGCGACTGCTGCAACTTCCTTTATTTGATCACTGAATGAAAATACTTGGTGTTATCATCACCAAGTCTAATCCAAGTAGCCTTACTCTTTTGTAGAGGAAGCTTTTCTGCTAGAATATAGGCTTCCTTGTACCTCAAATATGATATTTTCTTCTCTACCTGAAGACTATGATTTTGTGGTTGCAGTTGTAGCTTGGCCTGGACATCTAGTAATAAGGATTTTGTCACTTGGACATCTTTAAGGATGTTGCTAAAATGCTGCTTATTTATCTATTTCAGCTTCTGCTTTAGTGTTTCAGAATTTTGACCACCTTAAAGATTGTGTACCCGTAAACCTGTTCATTTTAACTTTCTCTAACAATTTCTAAAAAAAAGTGGATATGTGCTCCAAACATTACAACATTTGAAAGTTTTCCTTACAGGTTGATCTTGTATGATTGAGACTCTAATTGGACAATGATCACTCACGCCCTCTGGTAGGATGTTGACTATGCACCCTGGCATTACATCTATCCATTCACCATTGACAAATACTCAATCTATCTTGGAAAATACCCTGTCTACTTCTTGCCTATTACTCCAGGTGTACTGACCACCAGTGATAGGCAACTTTGATAACCCACATCTATCTATACAGTTTGCAAGATCCACCACTTCAGCATACATTACTGGATTACCCCTATCATATCCCCCGTATGGAGGATTGCATTAAAGTCACATAACACTATCCAAGGAATATTACTACCTCAACCAATGGAGCAAAGGTAATCCCATAATTCTTTCCTATCTTCTTTTATATTACAAGCACACACAAACGTTATCATAAAAGTTAACTGTAAAGGAAAAATGTAGCTTGGCAAGTGATAGCATGAGTTGTGCTCCCTTTGACAGTCACATTATAGAGGACTGGTTTCCATACCACTCAAACTCTACCATTGTAATGAAATTCATGATTTGTAGAAAACTGTCATCCTGCAAACATTGTTTTTGCTATCTCTGGTAGTCTATTAATCTTTATTTTGGTCTCTAATAGACCAATCAACCTCATATTATTCTCATTGCAGAGGAGTTTCATCTCCTTCTGCTTATTGAGCCCATCCAGGCCCCTCACATTCCAACTTAGTATATTAACCATTTCCAGTAATTGAAAATAATTTATCCCCTCTTTCAGACTCCACCAATTTTTGTGTCCCTGAAGTTGATGTACCTTCTTTGCCCAATGCTTGAAATAAGTTGGATACAACCATTACTTCATTTCCTACTCTAGGTGACTTCCCAAGCTTAGAAGAATGAAACCGTCCTCCATCTTTCTGAGCACCATCCACTTGTACTCTGAATTCTTCCCCCTATGTCTTGTGCCTTGCAATCCTTGATTCAAAATTGTCACTACCCTTATTTCTACCTGCTTTATTAGTCTCCATTGTCTTCTTTATCTCATCTTCTTTCTCCTTACAGTTTTGAGGATTCTCCCCATAAGCTTCCTCTCTTTCCCTGGCTTCCTTTATCTTTTTAGTCACCTTATTCTTCCTGCATATATCAGCTGTATGCTCATACTTATCACATGTATCACACATAGATGGCTTCCACTCATATTCAACTTGTTGATCTATACAACTCTTTTCTCATTTCTAAAGTATATCTCCTCAGGTAATTGAGCCCCAACCTTCACTTCCACCAATAACCTGACAAAGTTAAGCCTCACTTTCTTCTTTGTATTCTTATCAACCATCAATGGTTTCCCAACCAAACTTCCTATTTTGCTCTGGCCTCTAGCACTCCAATATTTGAAGTATAGTCCAGGCAACCTGATCCATATTGGAACTTAATGAAGTTCCTCCCTAGAAAACTCTATATCCTGATTTCGCTCCCTAACAATGAATGGTTTGTTGCTGAAGTGATAAATACCCCCTTGTAGGACTTCATTCTTACCTTCGTCATTGTCAAACCGAACCATAACTGCACCATTTTTCATCATGGTTATTTTATTGATACCAATTTTACCCCACAGCTTTTGAATGAACCCGTTTAGTACTGTAAATAGAGGTAAGTACCTAAAACATAACATACTATAGCATTCTTCCAATATTCAATCTCATCGTTAATGTTATCCTGACTAATTTCCCCAATCCGATGCTTCCCAGAGTGAACTGGGTCTACATATTCTAATTTAAAACCAGCATTTGAAAATTTTGAAATATCAAAATTGTCCCAAATGGAAGCCCTTGATTCAATTATCTTACATGTTACCTCATCCTATAGTTATACTTCATCCGCCAAAGATTGCCTCCTACTGCTACTTGAGGAGTGGATTACATCTAACCATTTACCCTATTTCTCCTTCGCACGTGTCACAACCTCAATTTGCATGTTAGGTTTCTGCACAATTGCCGGAGATGCTTCTTTGGAAATGTTAATTCCTTCGCTAATTTGCTCTTTAACCTACTCCGCTTTGCTAGCTCCTCTGACTGTAGTCTTCGTTGCATACTTTTGTGTTGGCAGCGCTGCCTGAGACTGAGTTGAAGGCCGTCCTCTCCTACCTCCCATGGTTGGCGCACGTTATGCTAACTTGCACCGGAAAAGAGAAACCATCGAGATCTTTTGCTACTCTACAAGATTCAACAAATGATAAGCTTTTTTATATGTGATCAATATATATTTTGTACAAAGTTGATCTACGTATGTTTTGTACAAAGAAATAGGAATAGAAAAAGGATGTATATATGTATGACCGCGACTCCGTGAGTAAAAGAAGTACTTTAGAAAGAAATTGTAGGTAAAATAAGATAACACTCGAGCAAAAAAATTATAAGAACTGTTAAAAATAATCGACTTCGGATGCCTATGTTATTACTAAGTTATCAATAGAATAAGATTATAGCTTTAGCAGTACCGTAAAATAAGTAAAATATGGGTAAAAAATGTAATTGTTGCTAAACTATCTAACACAAAATTTATAATAAGTAACATGAAATATACATGCAATGCACGTACCCAAGTCCTCAAGTAAAGTTGAACAACTTTTTTTACCTTTCAATCAAATGCTACTCTTTGCCTCTCTATCCTTCCAAGACAGGGTTAAGCTGCATACATCTCACCTTCCCCGCACCCCACTTGTGAACACACTGGGTTGTTGTTTTTAATCAAATGTCACTCCTATGACTTTTTGGTACAATGAAGCAAGTAAGAGGAACAACTAAAGGAAGAACTATTAGAGAGATCAAACTCCTAATCTGATTAGTATTTATTATTTTGGAGCTTGTTTTTGTTATTTTTATATTATAACACAAACATATCTTTTCAAAATTATTTATTTTATTTTTAAAATTTATTTCATTAACGCGATGGACAACGCACGTACGATAAGACTAATAAGTATAAAATATGATTTGTCAAATGTATACGTATAAGGATTATTGTTCAATGAATATTTGTCTTTATAAATATTTTAATGTATTATAATGTTCATATTCTTATTGCATATTTTATCCAAGACAAAATGACACATAACTTATTATAGAAGCCATGCAACACCAGTATGCATATTTTAATATACGGGTGCGCGCGTTACGCGTGTGACTTATCTAAGCAAGATAATTTTCTAAAAGAAAACTCATAAATATTATACTACAAATTGTATAGTAAAAAATATTGATATTATAAGAATTGAGAAGATAATATTCATAAAAAGGAATTAGAAAAAGAAATATGGTATGCTTTCAATCTCAATTATAGTTTATTCAAAGCTTCAATTACACATCATACACAAGAATACTAAAGAAGAAATAGTGATATATATANATATATATATATATATATATATATATATATATATATATATATATATATATATATATATATATATATATATTGATGTTTAATATTAGTACATAAAGATTTAAAATTGAAGTGCTTTGGTGAATCCTAAAGAAATTGTGTTGTGATTTTCTTTATTAAAGATCTATATTAGTATTAGTGGTGTGCATAAGTCAGATTGGTTTGGTTGATTCATTTAGAACAAAGACCTAAATCTAAAATTTGCATAACGATTCCTTTCGTATTTAAAATAAATTGAAAAAATCAGAAAGGTTCAAAAAGAAATCCTAAATTTTAGAAAAATAATTTAATAATCAAACCTTTAGTTGACTTTCAAATCTAAATATTCCAAAAAAAAAAATACAACCTTTTATGTAACATTTAGTTTTAGATAACATAAAATTATTTTCAGATTATGAAGATACTTTTAACAATTTCTGACGTAAATAAAAAATAAATACAATAATTGCATATATGGTAGTAGTTCAAATAGGGAAGGACATAAAAAATAAAAAATTAGTTGATTTCAACGTTCTAATTTAGTTATGGCTGAAAATTCAAATAAGGAAAGAATTTACGTAAGGTAATAGATTTTAAAGTCATGTATATTAAAAATAAATTCAATTATAATTATAATTAGTTTATATAGTAATATAACCTAACTCTAGAAAATTTATATTTATCTATGCTATATTAACTTAGCATAATCTTAAGATCATCAACGTGTCTATATTGGAACATCATTCAAATAGTTCCAATATTAGTTTACTTCAAATACCTGTATATTAGATACTTTACACGGGCCAAACAATAAAAAAGAGAATATTTCATATTAGGACTTTTTACCAAGTTCAATAAGGTAAAATTAATAATTAAAATTTTAGTTGATTGTAGTATCCAAAATATTAGGAAGGTAACCTAAATTATAATTTTGTTCAATGTGAACTTAATTTTTGAAGGGTAAGAAAAGCGAACGATATTTCGCTAAGGGTCTTCGTGCTTTTAATATAGTACTAGTTTCTACGTTCGTGCGTTGCACGAGATTTTTAAGTCAATTATTTATGTAAGAGTTTTAAATTAAATTTTAAAAATAATCATAATGAGCATGGTTTGATTGATATTGTCCAACTCAAAGTTTTAATATTTGGTCATTTAATAAAAGAATAATATAGGAGATTGTTGGTATAACTGTGTAGGAGATGTGGATCAGAGGCGGATGTAGTGAACAACTAACGGGTTCAACTGAACCCATAACTTTCGATGCGGAGTAAAAAATTATATATAAAAATTCATTATAATTGCAAAAGTAGCGGATATGAACCCATAACTTTAAAAATATAAGGAAAATTACCAGCTATGTCCATTTATAAGTAGCTCATTACAAAAATTATCCAATTGATAAAATATTACTAATATTAGCCAAATTAGCCAATTAGCTATTTGTTGCAAAAAAATATTAAATTTTTGCTTTGTTTTGAGTGGGTGTTATTAGAATAGATTGGGCACAACTTAAGGAACTTGAATCTCAATTTTGGGATGATTTGGTGAAGTTTTGAGGTGGTTTGAATTAAAAATTCGAAGTAAAAGCTGAACATGAAAAAAAAATATATGTGTGTCACACTGTGTATCATTTGTGTATCACATATGTATCATATTTGTATCAATTGTGTATCACATGTATACTTGTGTGTGAGATACATGCGTGATACATGTGTCGTAGAAGACTTTTTTGAACTCGATTTAATTACGAATTTTGATACAAAGCCAGTCCAAATCACCTCCAATCTTCCTCAAATTTTGTATATTGACTTATCTGTATATTCAATGAATTTCAACTATACCCATTAAAAAGTTCCTTTTTTATTTAGATTTTTGGAATATTGTATAGATTTTTGTATTTCATCACCTTATTTGCTACCCCGTCCATGAAATTTCCTTTCCGTCTTGTATATAATGTTGCTAATCACGCTTAAAAATATAAAAGGTAATTTTTGCATGTGATTTATTTAAGAGAAAGAACCCTATTATTTGGTTTTTAATTTTTGTTGGCTAGTTTTGGTAAGTCTATGACTAATGGCTAGAGGTTGGTAAGTTGAGATTTATTTGGGACATTTGTGTAAGTTTCTCAAAATATAATGGGTTCAATACTAAAAACCTTGAAAGTTGAACCCATAAGATTTAAATCCCGGATGCGCCTCTAATGTGGATGATGGCAGGAGGTAACGTACATTGAGAAATTCTATCATTAGTTGGTATTAGATTCCTAAATATTAGGCAAATTAATTAGATATTATTATTTTATTCAATATGGAACTATCTTTTTAACAAAATATAAGAGTATAAAAGTTGATTAATATTTTAAGGATATTTTTGTCGTTCAACATTTAGCATGAAACATTCGTGCTTTTATAATAATATAGATAGATAGATATATAGATAAATATAGATAGATACAGACTATATTAAAGGCACGAAGGCCTTTAATGAAATATAATATCGTTTATCTTTTTTGCCTTTTAAATATAAATTTTGCATCGAATAAAATTATCATTTAATTTATTCTCTTAATATTTAAAGTTTTATAATCAACTAAAATTTTGATTACTAATCTTTTCTAGTTTTCTTATTGAATTAGGTAGGAAGTTTATAATATAAATATATATAAGTTTGGGATTATGTATGGAAAATAAAAATACCATGTATAGAAAACGGAAGTCAAATCTCTTCAAAAATCAATTAATATTTTGCATATAATAGAATACATTAGCCATTTAAGTTATTTTTTAATATTTACAATTTTATAATCAACTAAAATTTTGATTACTAATATTTTCTTATTGAATTAGGTAGGAAATTTATAATATAAATTTATATTAATTTGGGATTCTGCATGGAAAATAAAGATACCATGTATAAAAAACGAAAGTTAAATCTCTTCAAATATTAATTAATATTTTGCATATAATAGAACATTCAAATCCACCAAATTTTGTGCACTTAGTGTTGTAATAAATCACCGCCGCTGAAGAGATCCTGATTTGCAATGGATTCTATTACAAGTACCTATCCTAGTATGTAGTATTTCTAGTTTTGTCCTTTTCATACGATTTTCTGTAAACACTAATGTAAATAATTAAGGGTATAAAAGTCAATCAATATTTTAGGGATATTTTTGTCGTTCGACATTTAGCATAGAACATTCGTGCTTTTATAATAATATAGATATAGATAGATAGATATAGATAGATATAGATAGATAGATAGATATAGATATAGATATAGATTAAACTAAAGTTATTAATCAAAACTTTATATGAAAAGTCAAATAGTTTTTTCCTATAAGGATAATACGTTAATACAAATAATTTAATGTAAATTCTTTGTTGCGATTATTCTTTTTGTCATAACGTATGGTACAATATCGTTTATGCTGGCAATCACATTATCGGAAAATCTTAAATTCACTCATACACGTTCATGAACTATGATAATTTACCATCGTTATATAATAAATTAAGCTCTCGTTTGGACATAATTTCTTTTTACTTTTTTCAATTTCTTTTTTGAAAATATTGTTTTGTTTATGGAAATAATAGAATTTGATCAGTTTTTAAAAAAATTGAAAGCTTTGGATGAAAATCTTTTCTTCCCCCACAAAACTTTAACTTTTTTCCAAGTAAAATGCATGTCCAAACACAATCTCAATTTCAAAGAATTATTCTTTAGCATAACTTCTAATTTTTTTTTAAATTTTCAATTAAATTTATGTCTAAACGCTAGCTAAGGATGAAGACATATCAACTAAGTGTTTTTAAGTAATAAACTTTCTGTAAAAAGATAGTACTTATTATGCAGTTATACTTTGATGCATCTATGTAAATATTTTCCATCACATTGTTTTGGTTCGGGGATATTTTTTTTTTATCATCTCCTACTCCTAAAGAGAAAAGGGAAAAGTATTAAAGTACGACTCGCATAAAAGCGCACTTTAGCAAGGGCCTTCAGCTGTCAAAACTACCCGGCGCAACTTAGCAATCCGAGTCTTTCGTTGCGCCATAGGGCGGTGGCTGTTCTATAAATACCCTTATATGCCCTCATTCTTGACTTTGTTTCACAAAGCCTCCATCTCAAGTCGAGAGGAGAGAAGAGCGTAAGCAAGTTCAGATCTCTACTAATCAAGTGAAATTGACTCAAAAATACACTCCTAATATAGAAACAAACACATCGATAAATCAAAAAACCAGTTTTAGATTGTCAAAAAACAAATTTTCAACTGTTTAATTTTTTCTTCATAACTGTGGTAAAGTTGAAACCTAGATTCCGCCACCATGGATTTGCGCTTCCCCTTCTCGCCGGCGGAGGTTGCCAAAG
Organism: Nicotiana attenuata; assembly: GCF_001879085.1. Classification (NCBI taxonomy): domain Eukaryota; kingdom Viridiplantae; phylum Streptophyta; class Magnoliopsida; order Solanales; family Solanaceae; genus Nicotiana; species Nicotiana attenuata. Next base: position 66,541 of record NW_017671609.1, read on the forward strand.
TCCGTGTGGTCCAGTTCGGCATAGTCAGCCCCGACGAAATTGTAAATTTTCCACACCTTGATTCAATTCTTTGAATTATCTAGGGTTTCTTTTGAGCGAAATTGATTTAGGCCTTTTTTTTCTTTCTTAACGTAATTGCAGAGACAAATGTCAGTGGTGCACATTGAGCATGGTGAGACTACGGAGAGAGGGAAACCAAAGCCTGGAGGTTTGAGCGATCCTCGACTCGGGACAATTGATCGAAAGATGAAGTGCGAGACGTGTATGGCGAACATGGCAGAGTGTCCAGGGCATTTTGGTCACCTTGAGCTAGCAAAACCTATGTTTCATATCGGATTTATGAAGCCTGTACTTAGTATCCTTCGTTGTGTCTGCTTCAACTGCTCGAAAATTCTGGCAGATGAGGTACTTTGATTGGACTTGAATTGTTAATTATAATTCAAGTGTTAAAAATCATGGAAAAAGGTTGAAAGTTTTCATTCGATGAAATTGTGGTGTGTAGCTAAATACTAAAGATAGTATTTAGGTGAAGAAGGATGATATTGACTTGAATTACTGAGCCTATGTATATCACGACGGGTGATTTTTAAAGTTTTTAAATATGACTAAGTTATAAGTGGATAAGCCATTAAATTTGGAGAGTGTTGAGGTTTGCCAATGGTTTCTCCCTCTGTTTGAAAAATGACAAGCAGAGGTTTAAAAAGTAGCTGAATAAGTTTCAAAAGTGGTATTTGCAACTACATCAACATGACCATTCTTAGGTGGGTAGCTTCTATGTATTAGTTGAAATATATTGGTACTTTGGTGACTGGTGTATTTGTGAAGAATGCAGATGTTGCCCAACAATTTTTTTGGTTAAATGGGAGAGACAGAATTTTCTAATCTAAAGAGTAGTCAAACTCATTCCCTTTGATGTTTCTTACTGAACAGTGAAATCGGAGCATAATTCATTTATAGAAGTTATCTTTAAAACTATGACAGCTCTACTTCTTTTACGATCTTACTGATGAATGAAGAGAAAAAAAAATTGGTGTTATCTTGATGTCTCATCAGGAAGGAAGTGTTCTGCATCCATTATCTAGGAAGGTTGTTTCTTGATGCTCAATGTAGCTCTGGGATGGATTATTGAATCTGTGCGTTTTCCGATTTTGTGCAGGACGATCCTAAATTCAAGCAAGCCATGAGAATAAGGAATCCTAAAAACAGGCTGAAAAAGATGCTGGATGCTTGCAAAAATAAAACAAAGTGCGAAGGAGGGGACGAAATTGATGTTCGAGGCGAAGAGCCTGAAGCACCTGTCAAGAAGAGTAGAGGTGGCTGTGGTGCACAGCAGCCAAAAATTTCAATAGATGGCATGAAAATGGTTGCTGAATATAAGCTTCAGAAGAAAAAGAGTGATGACCCAGAGCAGATGCCAGAACCAGTTGAAAGGAAACAACAACTCTCTGCTGAAAGGGTATATAAATGTTTCTATTAGGTGTTCTCATTTGATTGGGACTACCTCTCACCGTGTCTCTTGTTATTCCTCAACTTGTAGGTGCTGAGCATTCTGAAGAGGGTAAGTGACGAAGATTGTCTGTTGCTTGGCCTAAACCCCGAGTATGCTCGCCCAGATTGGATGATTCTTCAAGTGCTTCCTATACCACCACCACCTGTTCGACCTTCTGTAATGATGGATACTTCGTCAAGGAGTGAGGTATTCACTCTCCTGATCCTTCAATGAAATTCTAGAAAATTGTGCCAATCAAAGCGTTAGTTTTTTTTTTCTGTCAAAATTTCTTGTAGGATGATTTAACACATCAACTGGCCATGATTATTCGTCACAACGAGAATTTGAAGAGGCAGGAAAGGAATGGGGCACCGGCACACATTATTTCAGAGTTCGCACAGTTATTGCAATTTCATATAGCTACATATTTTGACAATGATCTGCCGGGACAACCAAGAGTATGCTGATTTTCTCCTGAGTATCCTTCTTTTTACTGTTGGATCTTTTGAAATCTTCAGTAAGATCTACTTACTAACTTACATATTCTATCTTTTCAGGCTACACAGCGATCAGGTAGACCTATTAAATCAATATGTAGTAGATTAAAATCAAAAGAAGGCCGGATCAGAGGCAATCTGATGGGCAAAAGAGTAGACTTTTCTGCTCGGACAGTTATTACTCCTGATCCAACTATTAACATTGATCAATTGGGAGTCCCGTGGAGTATTGCTCTGAATCTCACTTATCCAGAAACAGTGACACCATATAACATTGAAAGGTGTGTTTTTGTTCTGGTAGAATGGAACTCCACTCACCAACCAACCTAAACAGAGATGGAAATTGGACTGTGTATGTTTGTGCTCATTGAAGCTGGTTTTTGAAACAGGTTAAAGGAGCTTGTTGAATATGGACCCCATCCACCTCCTGGTAAAACTGGGGCAAAGTATATAATTAGGGATGACGGCCAAAGGCTTGATCTCCGATACTTGAAGAAGAGCAGCGATCAGCATCTTGAGCTTGGATATAAGGTTAGTTTCTTTCATTTCCAAGTTGTTAAGAGACTTTTGATTTTTAAGACAGTTTCCCTAATGTCTAGTGCTGCCAATGCAGGTTGAGAGGCACTTAAATGATGGGGACTTTGTTCTCTTCAATCGGCAACCCAGCCTACACAAAATGTCTATTATGGGGCATAGGATCAAGATCATGCCATACTCAACCTTCCGGTTGAATTTATCTGTTACTTCTCCTTACAATGCTGATTTTGATGGTGACGAAATGAACATGCATGTTCCCCAATCATTTGAAACCAGAGCAGAAGTGCTGGAGCTTATGATGGTACCTAAGTGTATTGTTTCACCCCAGGCAAATAGGCCTGTAATGGGTATCGTGCAGGATACCCTTTTAGGTTGCCGAAAAATCACTAAAAGAGATACCTTTATAGAAAAGGTGATATCCACGTGCCGTTTCAAATTCTTTCCATCAAATCTTTTTTTATTTTGTATAATCTTGTAAAGACTGAGCAACTTTTGGTTTGCAGGATGTCTTTATGAACATTTTAATGTGGTGGGAGGATTTTGACGGGAAAGTTCCCGCGCCGGCGATTCTGAAACCAAGGCCACTTTGGACCGGGAAGCAAGTGTTTAACCTCATCATACCGAAACAAATAAATCTTCTACGATATTCCGCGTGGCATAATGATTCAGAAAAAGGACCCATAACTCCAGGAGATACTCAAGTTAGAATAGAGAAAGGGGAGTTGCTAACTGGTACTCTTTGCAAAAAGACCCTTGGGACGTCCACTGGAAGTCTGATTCATGTTATATGGTATGCATTTGGAGAGTTTCTTATTCCTTTTATTTTCTTCCTGTCCTTATCTCCTGCTTTGATATCAAATTTGCATATGACCCCATTCACTTGGGGCAGGTTATATGTCAAACAACAAATATAGATAGAGGAAATAAATATTTTTGCTAGACAATCACCGACCACAGTCTTGTGATGTACCAGGTGGTTTGCTTTTCTTCTGTGTTATGTGAGGTTATTGTGATTTGTTGAATGTTGATGTAGATGAGATACTACATGCAAGATATGGGCTCTATAATTATGTTACAGTAGGTGGAGAGTAGTAGTCATTTTTTCCCTAGTTAATTCTGCCCCTGTAAACAGGGAGGAGGTCGGGCCGGATGCTGCTCGTAAGTTTCTGGGACATACACAATGGCTGGTTAATTATTGGCTTCTTCAAAATGCTTTTAGCATTGGGATAGGAGACACAATTGCTGATGCTTCAACCATGGAGAAAATTAATGAAACTATCTCGAATGCAAAAAGCAAAGTCAAAGAACTTATCAAAGCTGCTCAAGAGAAGCAGTTAGAAGCTGAACCAGGGAGAACTATGATGGAATCATTCGAGAACAGAGTGAACCAGGTACCTTTTATAAATGGGCATTCATCTTATCCTCTTTCTTTCATGTGATAGATTTTGAATGATGTTTTCTTTGTAATCTTAGGTGTTGAATAAAGCTCGTGATGATGCGGGAAGCAGTGCCGAGAAGAGTTTATCAGAAAGCAACAATCTTAAAGCTATGGTTACTGCTGGGTCCAAGGGAAGTTTTATTAACATATCTCAAATGACTGCTTGTGTGGGGCAGCAGAATGTTGAAGGGAAACGTATTCCTTTTGGGTTCATAGACCGTACTCTACCTCATTTTACCAAGGATGATTATGGTCCAGAAAGTCGTGGTTTTGTGGAGAATTCATATCTCCGGGGACTGACCCCGCAGGAGTTCTTCTTCCATGCTATGGGTGGTAGAGAAGGTCTAATTGATACTGCTGTGAAAACTTCTGAGACCGGGTACATCCAGAGGCGATTAGTGAAGGCCATGGAGGATATCATGGTCAAGTATGATGGTACTGTTAGGAATTCATTGGGTGATGTTATCCAGTTTCTGTATGGGGAAGATGGCATGGATGCTGTTTGGATTGAGACACAGAAGCTGGATTCTCTGAAAGCAAAGAAATCAACATTCGATGACCTGTATGCATATGAGATCGATGATCCTAACTGGAACCCAAGTTACATGTTGCCAGAAGCTATCGAAGATCTAAAAACTATTCGGGAGATTCGTAGTGTGTTTGATGCAGAGGTTCAGAAACTTCAAGCTGATAGAAAACAGCTTGGGACAGAGATTGCTGTAACAGGTGACAATTCTTGGCCGCTTCCTGTTAACATTCAGAGGCTTGTCTTGAATGCCCAAAAGACATTTAAGATAGATTTTCGAAGGCGGTCTGATATGCATCCTATGGAGATTGTGGAAGCTGTTGATAAGTTACAGGAGAGGCTTAAGGTTGTCCCTGGCGATGATTACCTAAGCATGGAAGCTCAGAAGAATGCTACTCTTTTCTTCAATATCTTGCTCCGTAGTGCCTTGGCTAGTAAAAGGGTTCTGAAGGAGTATAGACTTAGTCGGGAGGCTTTTGACTGGGTAATTGGTGAGATAGAGTCTCGCTTCTTGCAATCCCTTGTGGCACCAGGAGAGATGATTGGCTGTGTCGCTGCACAGTCAATTGGTGAGCCTGCCACACAGATGACTCTTAATACATTTCATTATGCTGGTGTGAGTGCTAAGAATGTTACTCTGGGTGTGCCAAGGTTGAGAGAGATCATCAATGTTGCCAAGAAAATCAAAACACCCTCTCTATCTGTGTACTTGAAACCTGAAGTAGGCAAAACAAAAGAGAGGGCCAAGACTGTCCAGTGTGCCTTAGAATATACTACTTTGCGGAGCGTAACACAAGCCACAGAAGTGTGGTATGATCCAGATCCCATGAGCACCCTCATTGAGGAGGATGTTGAATTCGTCAAGTCGTATTATGAAATGCCAGATGAAGAGATCGACCCTGACAAAATCTCTCCATGGTTGCTTCGCATAGAGTTAAATCGTGAAATGATGGTGGATAAGAAACTTAGCATGGCTGACATTGCTGAAAAGATCAACCTTGAATTTGATGATGACTTGACCTGCATCTTCAATGATGATAATGCTGAAAAGCTGATCCTTCGAATTCGTATTATGAATGATGAAGCTCCAAAAGGTGAACTGGATGAATCTGCTGAGGATGATGTCTTCCTTAAGAAGATCGAGAGTAATATGCTTACGGAGATGGCTCTCCGGGGAATTCCAGATATTAATAAGGTGTTCATAAAGAATAGTAAGGTACAGAAGTTTGATGACAATGAAGGATTTAAAGCAGAAACTGAATGGATGCTGGACACTGAAGGTGTGAATCTTTTGGCTGTCATGACACATGAAGATGTTGATGCAAGTAGAACTACAAGTAACCACTTGATTGAAGTTATTGAAGTTCTTGGAATTGAGGCAGTCCGAAGATCACTGCTTGATGAGTTGAGGGTCGTCATATCTTTTGATGGGTCCTATGTGAACTACCGACATCTGGCCATATTGTGTGATACCATGACCTACCGTGGTCATTTAATGGCCATCACTCGTCATGGTATTAACCGGAATGACACTGGCCCCATGATGAGATGCTCATTTGAGGAGACAGTGGACATCCTTCTTGATGCTGCTGTATATGCAGAATCAGATTACTTGAGGGGTGTCACAGAAAATATCATGTTAGGTCAGCTTGCACCAATTGGCACAGGAGGCTGTGCTTTGTACCTCAATGAGGAGATGTTGAAACAAGCTATTGAGATACCATTGCCTAGCTACATGGAAGGTGGTCTTGAATTTGGCATGACGCCTGGACGTTCACCTATCAGTGGAACCCCATATCATGACGGCATGATGTCTCCAAATTATTTGCTGAGCCCAAATATGCGGATGTCACCCATTACAGATGCTCAATTTTCTCCTTATGTGGATAAGATGGCTTTCTCTCCTACTTCATCCCCCGGATACAGCCCATCATCCCCTGGTTACAGCCCATCTTCCCCTGGTTACAGCCCGACCTCTCCAGGTTACAGCCCCACGTCCCCAGGTTACAGCCCCACGTCCCCGGGGTACAGCCCCACTTCCCCCACTTATAGCCCCAGCTCTCCTGGCTACAGTCCGACAAGTCCAGCATATTCCCCAACCAGTCCATCGTACTCTCCCACATCACCTAGTTATAGTCCAACATCTCCGAGCTATAGCCCTACATCTCCTAGTTATAGCCCAACATCGCCTAGCTATAGCCCTACTTCGCCTGCCTACAGCCCCACTTCGCCTGCCTACAGCCCCACCTCGCCTGCCTACAGCCCCACTTCTCCATCTTACAGCCCCACTTCGCCATCTTACAGCCCCACTTCACCTTCATACAGCCCCACCTCACCTTCTTACAGCCCCACCTCGCCTTCATATAGCCCCACCTCACCAAGTTATAGTCCCACTTCTCCATCATATAGTCCCACTTCTCCTGCATACAGTCCTACCTCCCCTGGTTACAGCCCAACATCTCCCAGTTACAGCCCAACATCACCATCATATAGTCCTACATCACCAAGTTACAATCCCTCGGCGAGATACAGCCCCTCCCTTGCATATTCGCCAACCAGTCCAAAGCTGTCTCCGTCTAGTCCATACAGCCCGTCATCTCCAAGTTACAGGTAAATAACCTTTAGTTTGACACAGGTGTTTTTATTCTTTTGCTGAGGCAGGAATTGTTCTTTAATTTGGCCATGTTTGATAATAATTCATGACTTTTGTAGCATCTACCTAAATAGGTTGTTATCTGTGGTTTTTGAGTCTGCTTCGTTAGAACTAATTGGTTTCCAAAGTCGTCGGGGTTTTGTATTGGTGGATTTCAGACTGGGATCTTGATATATTACTAATGACGTGATTATATACTGTCTTGTGTTGCAGTCCAACGTCACCATCGTACTCTCCAACATCTCCATCATATTCTCCTTCAAGCCCAACCTATAGTCCCAGCAGGTGAGTGATGTGCATGTGTTTCTGTATTTTGATTAACTGCCTGAAATCTTGGTGGAACTAGATGGTCTTACTTCTTTTTTGGCTTTAGTACGTCCTATGCTGCATTCTGAAGTTAATGAACACTATTACCTGATCCTTTTTTGTGAAATAATAGTCTCTTTTTCTTTTTCCTTTCAATTCAGCCCATACAACTCTGGTACAAGTCCAGATTATAGTCCTAGTTCTCTCCAGTACAGGTTAGTTGTTCTTTACTTTACAAGACTATAATGCAATGTGATTTATGTTTGTTTCTAAAAGCTTTTTTTCGTCTTCAGTCCAAGTGCAGGGTACTCACCAAGTGCTCCTGGGTATTCACCATCATCTACTAGCCAGTACACCCCGCGCACTAGCGATAAAGACAACAAAAGTGTCAAAGACGACAAGACTGGTCGTTAGGAGAGAAGAAAGTTGTGTTACTTTTCACTTTAATCTTTCTGTGCCATAACTGGCTCTTTGGTCATTATTGTGCTTTGTGGAGCATAAGATAGCGATGCTGGTCAGTTCAAAATATTTTCTGAAGGATACTGGCTAACGGCGTCTTCCTATTGAAGATCCAATCGTGTGAATGAGTTGTTGTTCTCTTTGTATGTGACATCTAGGGGATTGGGAATGGATCAATCTGGTTCTTGCTTTTCGAAGGTAAACCAAATAATGCAACCTGCCCCCCCCTCCCCCCCCCCCCTCCTCTCTCTCTCTCTCTCAACCCCCCTTTCTCCCTCTCTCTCTTTATTCTAGGAGAACCACCTAGCTCCCAAACTGATGTTGGGATGGATATTGTGATAGCAAAAATATGTACATAGGAGGACTAAGCCTTGCTGCTCATTCTCTGGTGAAGATTGAACAAGCTCGTGTTTTTACATTTGGGGTGGCTTAGTAGGATAATCACTACAACCATACAACTATGATAGGAGGACTCGTATTTAATTTGATCCCGCCAGAATAAACAAGGGAGGTGTTTTTTTACCTTCGGGCTGTGCGGGGGTTGGGGTGGGGTGGGGTGGGTCGGGGGGGGCGGCGGCGGTAGTTGGACTTTCTGCCTGTGAGTAAATTTGATACTTCTGGTAGATGCACAAATCATGGTTCCTACTTTAAGTTGTATAAGAACTTTAGTGTTTTTGAAGAGGATTCGGGGTCAGTCTGACGGACTGATCCTTCTAAGGTCAATGTTTGAACTGTTCCTGGTTGAAGAATTAAGTCATCAACAATCATTTGAAGTTTTAAACAAATGACCGCGAAACTAATAAACTTTTCTCGTTTTCTTGCAGCTCTGTGTAGTATCCTAATTAGTAAATTCATGTTTATCTCTTGGCTCCTGTTAGAAGAATTGTCAGTAGTAAAGATTTCATCAATGACATCGTTATCTGCTCTTTGTTCTTCCCTGAAAACGGTCAGGTTTTTATGGTGGGAGAACTTAAGTGTTGTCAGCTGTTGCACAGAATGCAACTTCACTTTTATCATCTTTACTGTGGTGGAGTGTAGTGGGAAGGCATTTTTCATAGAATAACATGTACATCTTAGTTCAGGTGAGAGGTCGTCCTAATTTAGATTTCAACGTTGAGTGTCCGTCCTTTTTAGAGTAAAGAAAAATTACTAAAGAAACTTCTCTTGGTTTCTTGTGGTCTTTCTTCCCTTTTTCCTGCATTTATTTTTCTCCTCGAACTGGTTTCGTTGACGGGTGTATGGGTTGAGTATGCCTGTTTGGGTGGTTTCTTGTGTACTCCTCTTGTAGAGAATGAAAAAGTAATTTAATACAAGGTGTTGGAAAGCTGGTATATAATGGATGGGTTCTGTCTCTAAAATGAAGGTTTCAACTTGGTAATAACAATTTAGTCTTTGAAAGTTCATGTGAGAAAACTCACCTGCCAAGTGTAGGACTTGTTGAGAAATTTATTTACCACGAAGAGAATAATTGTTTACTAGCCAATATTTAAGAATGCAAACGGAATATGATAAAAGTAAAATCTCCCCAAGGACAAATCTTCTCGACGTCCATGCATTAAGGCTGTTGAACCATCAAGAAAAATGTCGAATACAACGTCGGTTATTTAGATGGTTATAATGATGCTTTTCTATAGTTTTCATATAAGAGTTGCATTGTATTACAAATTTTAATTTTTGTAATCGTAGAAGATACAAACAGCGAGTATAGTAAAGGTGGAATCTTGTGGTACTTTTTCCCCTTCAAATGTTTTAATAAAACAGAATTTCAGTTTATTCGTTTTTGTTCTACTTTACAATTAAGTGGTACTTCCTCCGGTTCACAATAAGTGTTCAATTTGCTTTTAGCACGTCTATTAAGAAAATACTAAATTCTATACAAAAATACATAATATGACTAAACTACCCCTACTTAAACATTTAATGTGAGGAATAAGAAAACTTTTTATGGATATGTACATAGGGGTTATTTTGTAAAAACAAATTGAATTCTTTCTTGATTACATAATTGGACACTTATTTTGAACCAAAATGAAAAAGCAAATTGGACACTTATTATGAACCGGAGGGAGTATGGTTTTAAAATTGCTCCAAAAGCTCTTCTTTCTTGCTTTTTAATTTATGCTAGGATTCCTCTCTTCATTATAGTTACCCCTTCTATTCACAACAAGTGTCCAATTTGCTTTTAGCACGCTCATTAAGAAAATACTAAATTCTATACAAAAATACATACCCCTAATTAAACATTTAATGTGAGGAGTAAGAAAACTTTTTAGGGATATGTACATAGGGGTTATTTTGTAAAAATAAATTGAATTTTTTCTTGATTATATAACTGGATACTTATTTTGAACCAAAATGAAAAAGTACATTGGATACTTATTATGAACGGGATGGAGTATCTTTTAAATTGGAATTCCAATGACTGATGTTTCTTTAAAATGTGTTCACTCACTGACGAGAACCAAATCTACACAATATTAAATTTCGATTAAATCTAAAAGATTCTGGGAAATTGAGCACTACAGCGTTATCCTGGACTCCTCGTTATCACTAAACGTTGCAGCTCCTTGCGTCACTCCCTCAGTTCCTTGCATATGCATAGTTTAGTGATTTATGGATACAAAAATAGTTTGTAACTTAGTGTTACAAAACTAAATTTAGTGACCATAGGTGAAATTAGGGGTGTACAAATCGAATTGGAAAATCGCACCAAATTAAAAAGTCAAACCAAACCGATTAAAAAATCCGATGAGGTTTGATTTGTTTTGTTTTGGTATTGAATAAACAAACCCGAACCAATTTGACATATAAATATATAGTTTTATTTATGCTTTTAAGACTTTATATAGAAATTTTCTTCAAAAAATTATGAAGAAATATTTGAGATTCTCTTATGGGATGTAATATTTACTCGAATATGAAGTGCTCCATTTTTATTAACTTTAAATGATGTGTTTGTATGATCACTTTCTTATCGAATGTTATTGAAATGCGTCAATCTCTTTGTTTTTTCATATTCATATGTCAAGATCTATTAGATTCTTATATCTTTTTTGAATTTGAAGTGGTGTTTTGATAATTGAAAATTAAATAGAACATACATCATTATTTAGGTATCGTATTATTTTTTATGTTTAATTATTAAATCTGCTTAACTTTCAAAGTCTACATCAACGAAAATTTATTGTCAGACAACTAAAAAAATAACTATCATGTGTTACTAAGAAAATTGTCCCATAAGAATATTTTAATAAATCATATGGTTGTCAATTCTTTTAATTTTTATTACACTATATTTACTTATCAAAAATTTAACATAGTAAGATTGACATATTATTCATGTAACAAAAAAAACTCGAAAACCCCAAAAAATCCGACAAAACCAAACCAATCCAAACCCATATAGTTGATTTGGTTTGGTTTTAATAAAAATCGAACCAACCTGATCCATGGACACCCCCAGGTGAAATTAACTCTACATATTTTTCTCTTACCAAGTGCGGCACACATTATTTGCAGGTTTCATAATTCAGAAATCATATGACATTCGTCAGAATTTCAATATCGCCAGATTTCACGTAATATATAAAAGTTTCTAGGGTTTGTTTGGTTGATGAACGTGAAGACAAGGAGCGATGATGTAATATGATACGTGGAGCGCAATTGTATGGTTTAGAATTAAGTATTCCACAGGTCACCTATATTACCAAAAACGGAATAAATGAGAAAGTAGAATATTAACTTTGATTAGGTGAACAACCAATTATATATTGTCTTCCTTCATAAATTTTAGCACCTAACGGGAGGGAGACATTAATTGTTCTCGAGCTCAACTGATTTTTATAAGAGTATCTGTCCAATGCTTGTCTTTCATGTACTTCCTCGCAAAATTGGGTATTTAATGAATAAGCTCAGTTGGTTGGAATTCTTATTTTATTGGTGATACGAAAATGGCTTTTTTGTTTATATTTATTTATTTACGAATATGAAAGAGTACAATTTTGAATATTGCAAAGTGTAGATTGTTTGTTTTTGAGAGACATAATTGTTCTTACCATGTAAGTTTGGAATATTCCCTTATGACTAATGCGCTTGTCCTAATTTTTACTTCATGGCCTGTAAAGGGAAAATGTTTGCTGCTTTACTTTTTCCATTCTCGGCTGTAAAGTGATTTATACTTCCATTTTTAGCCCTTAAACTTTTCTTTCCTTTTTCGAGACAAGGCTGGCCACAATCTTATTTATTAAACTCAAAACTTGATTATTAATCACAACTCATTACAACCTGAACCTGTCGGCCAAATGCTTTTAATAATAAGTTAAATATTAAAGCAAACGGCCGTTACTTTCAAAAGTGTTTTCTAAAATCACATATATTCACGTGCACTCTTTATGTATTGAATGGAAAAAACAAATTAAACTTATGCAATCAAGATACTTTCTTGTTATCTACCTCCGTTTACTTTTACTTGTCCAGTATACTAAAAATGCATTTTTACTTTTACTTATCCATTATACTAAATCAAAAGAAAGACAATCTTTCTAACCCTGTTTTACCCATATCATTAACTACTCATTTCCCAAATCGTTTTTTAATATTTTTGGAAATGCTATCATTATTAGGGTTGAAATTGTAATCTGCATACTTCCTTTATTTTTTCTTAAAAGGAATATAAAGTTAAAAGTGGACAACTAATAGTGAACCGGAGGGAGTAAATATTTATCTTCTAACTATGATTAAGTTTTTCTATAACTGATAATGAAAAATTATTTATAGTATCAAATTACATTAAAAAAAATTAATTATAGGTGAACCGCATATAATAAGTATATACTAGCTACTTATTAATTAAGATAGGTGACATATCATAACATGCCACCATACAGATAATATAAAAATTATTTACATTACATATAAAGTTAAATCCCGAGTTTAACTTTTTTACCGTACATATGCATATATGATAAAAATGCATATTAACCACCTAGTATAAGATATGCTAGCTACCCACAACGGTTGTGGTGAAGCGGTAACTACTCTTTCATCCTTTACCAAAGATCTCGGGTTCGAGCCTCGGATATGGAGTCCCTTTTGCTAGGGAGCACTTTACCCCAATATGGGACTTCTCGGTGCGAATTCAGATTTAGTTGGGCCCTAACGGTTGTGGTGAAGCGTTAACTACTCATTCATCGTTAACCAGAGGTCTCGTGTTCGAGCCTTGGGTATGGAGTCCCTTTTGTTAGGGAGCGCTTTACCCCAGTATGAGACTTCTCAATGTGAATAAGATTTAGTCGGTCCCCAATGTAGATACCGGTGAGAAACAAAAAAAAGAAGGTAAAGGGTCAAAAATACCCCTAACCTATTGAATTTGGCTAAAAAATACCCTCATTTCACCTATCGGGCCATAAATGCCCCAATCTTATTTTTTGGCTTAAAAAATGCCCCAAATACTAATTATTGACTTCATGGCTAGGCGGGGCTTTATGAAAATAGACGTGTCCCTTCTCTAGTGGTCCGCATCAAAGGTTAATTTTATTTAAACTTAACATGTTGTTACCATCCTGTAATACCCAAACCCGATTATTTTAACTAAACCTCCATCCTATCCTTCTTCATTTATCAAAAACTCTATTTTTTCTTCTAATTGCTCCAATCATCCTCTATCCGTCCTGTTGACAATTGCTTCGGTTATCATCTTCACTTTGTAATTAGACATAAGTGGAGTGTGGAGAGATTGATGTATTGTGAAAGAATTAACCCAAGTATTGGGCGAAAGGAGCTTTGGGTCACCACTGATGCCTGCTCCTCAACCATTGAATTTTTTTGTACGATCCGGCCGGTCGTTTCATGAGTTACAGCTCAATTTTCCCCATTTTTGCTTCTTTATGTGTTGTTCAGCTACGTTTCATCGTATCCTGTTGGTTGGTTCGGGTTTGGAGTAGTTTTGGAGAGGAATGAGACACTTAGTCTCTTAAGTTGGCCATTTAGTTGGAAAAGTCAATCGAAAGTTGTCTTGTGGGTAAATGATCTCAGAATTGGGTTTTTATGGTTCGGATAGCTTCGTTAGGTGATTTGGGACTTAGGAGCGTGATCGGAATGTAATTTAGAGATCCGTGGTAGATTTAGGCTTGAATTGGCGAAATTGGAATTTTGGCGTTTTTCGGTTGGTAATGGAAATCTTGATATCGGGGTCGGATTGAAATTCCGCATATTGGAGTAGATCCGTTGTGTTATTTCACGTGTGTGCAAAATTTCGGGTCATTCGGATGAGGTTTGATAGGTTTTTTCATCATTTGCGGAATTCGGAAGTTTTGGGATCCTTAGGCTTGAATCCGATGGTGATTTGATGTTTTGGTGTTGTTTTGAGCGTTCCGAAGGTTGGAACGAGTTTGAATGGTGATATGTGACTTGTTGGCATGTTTGGTTGGGGTCCCGAGGGACTCGGGTGTGTTTCGGATACTCAACGGGTCATTTTTGGACTTGAAAGGTAGCGGATTTTGCTAGTATTTTGTGCAAAAGATTTGTTCTTCGTGTTCGTAAAGATTGTCCCGCGTTCGCGGAGAAGAGCTTGGTCAGGGGGGTGAAGATGCTCTTCGCGTTCGCGAGTAAGGGGACGCGTTCGCGAGTAAGGGGACGTGTTCGCATAGGTTTGGGTCTCCAGTGAATCGCCGCGTGGGTGGCGTCATGTTCGCGTAGGGAAGTTGGAGCAATTGGGACCCCAGGAGTTTGTTCATCGCGTTCGCATAGGAAGGATTGCGTTCGCGAAGGCTCTGGAAGCTGAAGCTTCGCGTTCGCGGGAAGGAGCTCGCGTTCGCGAAAAAGGAATGAGTGAAGAGTGGAGTTTTGTTCTACGCAAACGCGAGGAGGATGTCGTGTTCGCGATGAAGGTCGCATTTGGACAGAATGTTATGTTCAAAAAATGGGGGTTTTAGGCCATAATTTCAAAACTCATTAGGGAGCTCGGGAGAAGGCGAATTTAGATGGGATTTTCAGAGGAGTGATTGGGGTAAGTATTCTTCACTTGTTTTTGGTTGAATTCCATGATTATGTCTTGATTCTTATCATTTAATTTGGGAATTTGGGGTGAAAATTGGGGAAAATGGAAGAAAATTTAGAGAGTGGATTTTTGGGATTTGGATGGTCATATGACGCCGGATTTTGGTGAATTTGATATGGGTAGACTCGTGGGAGGATAAGGATTCTAATGGTGTAATTTTTATCGGATTTCGAGACGTGGGCCCGGGGGCCGGATTTGGCCAATTTCGGGATTTTTGATGTAATTTGATTATTTTCGCGTGGGCTTTATTCCTTTAGCATATATTGATGTTATGATTCTGATTTTGGATAGATTCGGGGCAATTTGAGGCCGAGTCGAGTGGCAAAAGCATCACGGAGTAGATTTTCATCCGGTTTGACGTAAGTAACGATTGTAAATCTAAACCTGAGGGTTGAAACCCCGAAATTTCTTACTGTTTTGATAAATGAGGTGACGCACATGCTAGGTGACGGACTTGTGGGCGTGCATCGGTAGGGATTGTGACTTGGTCCGTCCCGTAGTAACTGTAGAGTTGCTTATTTGATAAATCTATATGATATCTATGTGTTTTAGAAATGAATCTGTTAATTTGGGCTGAATGCCATATTTGGGCCTTGTGCCGAACTATTTGGACCCTCAGGGGTATTTTACTACTTTCCTCACACTGTTTTGATTCGAAAGCATATCCTTAGTCATGATTTTTAGCTGTTTACTTTGATTCAGTTTCATTACTCTATTTTAAATATATGAAAGTTGTTTGGGCTGAGTTTCCCTGATTTTTACTGAAATGCCCGAGTGGCTGTGAGGTTGATGACTGAGAGAGGTCGAGGACCTGATGGTAAGGATTATATATATATATATATATCTTATTTATGGATCGGGCTACACGCCGCAGCGATATAGCGCTTGGGCTGTAGGAGCCTCTCCGGAGTTTGCCCAGTGAGCGCAGTTGACTATACATTTACGGAACGGGTTGCACGCCGCAACGGTTATTATTATGAGATATCTATTGAGCGGGAGTGCTGAGTGTGAGTGCTGATTAATGAGAGTTGAATCACGAGTGACTGAGAGGCTTGCCCGAGGGGCTTGTTTATGAACTTACTATTTTCACCCTTCTGTTATGATGAGCCTCTATTGAAAAAAAAGTTGAACAAATGTTTTAATTAACTTTCTTTTAAACTGGAGTTTTTACGAGATGTTTGGAAATTTGAACTACGGATTTGACTTTGATATTTCTATTTGAAACTCTATGTTAGATTATGTATATGATTTAAATGCCCGTCACTACACTCAGCCTTTATTTACTTTGGTTACTTACTGAGTTGGCATACTCACGTTACTCCTTGCACCTTGTGTGCAGATCCAGGTGCCAGAGCATCAGAGTCAGAGCTTTCAGCAGCTTCTGAGTATTTCCGGAGATAGCAAGGTAGTTGCACGGTGTTCGCAGCCCTGCCTTTCTCCTTCCTATCCTTAGTGTTATTTATTTCAGTCTTTTCTTGTATTGAGTAGACAGTACTGGACAGTATTTTAGTGGCTCATGACTAGTGACACCAGGATTGAGCAGTGTGGATGTATTTGCGTATTTGTTTTTCCGCGTTTTGTTATATTAAAATGAAAGACGTGTGTTCTTAATTGATTTGGAAATGAATTTATAAAAGACCTTTATGTTGTTAGTGTTGAATTGGCTTGCCTAGTACTGTGATAGGCGCCATCATGACCGGGGTGGTTTGGGGTCGTGACAAGTTGGTATCAGAGCCTAGGTTGCATAGGTCTCACGGGTCATGAGCCGGTTTAGTAGAGTCTCGCGGATCGGAACGGAGACGTTTGTACTTATCCTCGGGAGGCTGCAGAACCTTTAGAAAAACTTCACATTCTTGAAATTCCTGTCGTGCGAATCTGTTGATTCAAGTACTAAATTTCTGTTGTTCTATTCTCTCACAGATGGTGAGGACACGTGATACCAGTCAGGACGGACGACCACCAGTTGGGGCCACTAGAGGCCGAGGTCGCGGTCGAGGCCGTGGTAGGGGCAGGGGTGTAGCCCGTACAGCATATGGGGCAACACCTGCAGATCCACCAACCGCCCCAGATCATGATTAGATTCCAGTGGGGGATGCTCCAGCGGGACCAACTCAGGCACCCGCTGTGCCTATTGTTATTCCGGGTCTTCAGAAGACCTTAGCCCAGATCTTGACCGTGTGCATTGGTCTTGCTCAGGCGATCACAGTTTTTACTACAGCAGTCACTTCTCAGGTTGGGGGAGGCACTCAGACTCCCGCCGCCCACACATCCGAGCAGGTTGTTCAGGGATTGCAGACACCGGAGGCATCACCAGCCCAGCCCGTTGCACCTGCTCAGGAGTACCAGTTATGCCTGAGGACGAGCAGCGTCGATTGGGGAGGTTTGGTAAACTTCAGCCTCCGACTTTTAGTGGTGCAGAGGGCGAGGATGCCTAGGGTTTCTTGGATACGTGTTAGAGGATTCTTCGTACAACGGGTATTTTGTAGACCAGTGGGGTCGCATTTACTACTTTTCAGTTTTCTAGAGCTGCCTTCACTTGGTGGGAGGCTTATGAGAGGTGTAGGGCTGTTGGTGCAACGCCCCTTACCTGGCAGCAGTTCTCCGCACTCTTTTTGGAGAAGTATGTGCCACAGTCTCGCAGGGAGGAGCTGCGTAGGCAGTTCGAGCAGTTGTGTCAGGGTGATATGACTGTGACACAGTATGAGATGAGGTTCTCGAAGTTAGCTCGTCATGCTGTTTGGTTGGTTCCTACGGATAGAGAGAGGATCAGGAGGTTCGTTGATGGCCTCACATATCAGCTTCGGATTCTCATGACCAGAGAGAGGGTGTCAGGTGCTACTTTTGAGGAGGTTGTTGATATTGCCTGCGAGATTGAGTCAGTTCATCGTCAGGAGCGAGATGAGAGGGAGGCCAAGAGGCCTCGGGGATCTGGTAGTTTTGGTGGTGTTCCTTCGAGAGGCCAGTTTCAGCACGGCAGAGGCCGCCCATTCAGGCATGCTCAGTTAGCCCGCCCAGTTCATCGTGGGGCATCATCGGGCCATGGTTCTCACAGTTCTCATCAGGGCCATTCATCACTTAGTGCCCTACCAGCCCAGAGTTCGTCCCGTGCTCCATCAGTTCAGGGCTCTTCCATGCCAGGTCCTTCTACTGATCATTCCGGTGCTAGAGGTTCCCTTCAGTCCCCGTTCTCCGCACTAGGGAGTTGTTATGAGTGTGGAGAGTTCAGACATATGAGGAGACAGTGTCCTCGTCTTTTGGGGGGTTCATCTCAGCAGAGGGGCCAGCCCTCGACTTCAGCTCCAGTCACTTCACCACCCGCCCAGGCAGCTAGGGGTGAGGGTCAGTCATCTAGGGGTCGCCCCAGAGGGGGCTGTAGATCAGGTGGTGGTCAGGCTCATTTCTATGCACTCCCAGCCAGGCCTGATGTGGTTGCTTCAGATGCGGTGATTACAGGTATTGTTTCAGTTTGCCACAAAGATGCCTCTGTATTATTTGACCCTGGTTCCACCTTTTCGTATGTGTCATCGTACTTTGCTCGTTATTTGGATACGCCCCGTGAGTCTCTTGTTTCCTCTGTTCGTGTATCTACTCCGGTGGGCGATACTATTGTTGTGGACCGCGTGTATCGGTCGTGTGTGGTCACTATTGGGGGTCTGGAGGCCCGAGTGGACCTTTTGTTGCTGTGTATGGTGGACTTTGATGTGATATTAGGCATGGATTGGCTATCTCCGTGTCGGGCTATATAGGACTGTCATGCTAAGATAGTGGCGTTGGCTATGCCAGGTGTGCCACGGATTGAGTGGCGAGGTTCGACTGATTTTGTCCCCAGTAGGATGATTTCATTTTTGAAGGCCCAGTGAATGGTTGGGAAAGGTTGTCTTTCATACTTAGCTTTTGTGAGGGATGTCAGTGCAGAGACTCCTAGTATCGATTCCGTTTCAGTAGTGAGGGACTTTCCCGATGTGTTTCTTGCAGACCTGCCGGGCATGCCCCCGGACAGGGATATTGACTTTAGTATTGATCTGGTGCCGGGAACTCATCCCATTTCTATTCCACCGTATCGTATGGCACCGGCGGAGTTGAAGGAGCAGCTTCAGGAACTCCTTGATAAGGGGTTTATTCGGCCTAGTGTGTCGCCTTGGGGTGTGCCTTTTCTATTTGTGAAGAAGAAGGATGGCACGATTAGGATGTGCATTGATTACAGGCAGTTGAACAAAGTTACAATCAAGAACAAGTATCCTTTGCCTCGTATTGATGATTTATTCGACCAGCTTGAGGTCTAGAGTTATGATTTCCCCAATAGTCAGAATCCTTCCAGCTATGTTCCCTACAATTTCGCCGATGTATTCTCTATTGATCGTGAGCACTTTAGGTGCTGTAATTCTCTCTCGAGCAACTACAACAATATTGCTAAGAAACGCAAGTCCAAGTAATTTTCTAACTACAAAGATTATAATATTTATTTTTATCTAATTAACTAACAAATTTAAAAAGCAGTAAAACTATCAATTAACAAGGATAAGGATTGAAAACAAGACTAAGGAGGTCTAGAGTTATGATTTTCCCAATTGTCGAAATTCTTCCAGCTATGTTCCCTATAATTTCGCCGATGTATTCTCTATTGATCGTGAGCACTTTAGGTGCCTTAATTCTCTCTCGAGCAACTACAACAATTTACTAGACATATTCTCTCGAACTACGCTAGTTGGCTTCATCTAACCGCTCATTATGACCACGTCAATGCTTTGTTATTTCTAAACCTACCTTTAAACCCACTGTATTGATTTCTCACATACATTAGGAGTGACGTTGTTCAACAACCACCTAAATATGTATCCTTTCTCAAGCAACACATACTAAATAGGCACAGTCAATCGATGACCATTCAATAATCTGAAATAAGCACGCAGTTGAACAAATAGACAAATTTAAAGGTTAAATGATACCAAAACATAACAAGAATTCATCCTCCAAGAGGTTCCCTCAAAACCATAGATAAAAAAATTAGATAATCATAACAGTATGCATAACTACAATACTAGAATTCATAACCAGTAATGGAAATAGGAAGAAGGAAGTGAAAAATTCGTAGAAGAATTCTCCGCTTTGCTCCTAGTGTGTTCTTGCCTCCTTAGGTCGAATCTGTGTCAAAAGTCCCAAAAATAACATTTTTCTATGTATATATACCAAGTAGGGTCGGGCCCAAACAATTAAACCTTCTCATACGCAAAAAATGACAGTTTTCCCGAACAAAACGTCCGTGGCCACGGATTTTACCCAGTTTCTGCCTCAGAACTGCGGCCAGTGCACGGTCGTGCACTTGTCGCGCATGTTTCACCCTATTATATATATGAAAATTGGTAAAACGTCAAACATGAAAGTTCTAGCCCTTTGAATTCTCTTTCCAACCATACATTGTGGAGCATAAATGGAGTTCTGATCGAAAAGTTATGTGCATTTTACTAGACAGTGCGCAATATGCCTACTCGATTCCTCGTTCGTTCTTAACTATCATCCATTCTGTTGATCCCCGAACACGATCCCGGCTTAATTCCTTGGGCTTTTACTCATACATCAAAGCTCCAAATCACTTGAGTTTATTCCATAACATCTACATAGCTCGGAATCACTCCTACAAGGCATAAAATACACAATTAGTGCAAAACACTAGCAATTAAAGCGCAAACTCAACTGAAGTGCAGTTAATTGGAATGTAATAATCGACTAAAATACGTAATTATAGCCTATCATCAACACCCCACACTTAAACCATTGCTCGTCCTCGAGCAATCAAACTACACTTTGTACAGACACGGCCTTTTTAGACAATTCTCCTAACTCATCACACCAAGAATATTTAAAATAGACTAAGCACAAAAGTGTAACATTTTCACCTCAAGATTTGACTCACAAGTACCACGGATTATGCACAACTCACCCACTTATTCTAACATAGAGGTCGCTGACATTACCTTTCCTTCATGAATTAGGTGCCCTTACACGATAAAAGAGAGTAGTTCCATACAATAAAATTTAAGAACACTTAGGAACTCAAGATAGAAAGAATTCACTCAGTCTCAGAAATAACATTCATATGACACAAAAGATGCACCATAGGCTTGCCCGTAGTGTACTACTCTACTAATTGATCTCATTCGGTCTAGGATCAAGTAGGACTTTATTTGGTTATAATGTAGGCTGGGGGACGGGTAGGATACATTTAGATATAAGGGTGACTACACCTACCTAAGCAATTTAATACATATACTTTAACAGTTAAAACCCCACACTTATGTGGAACCATAACTCCACCTTCACTTCAATATATAATAACTCCATACTTCTTTAAGCACAATTACATCAAGAGTCACCACTTATCAAGGAATATTTTTTTCCACAGCAATACAACTATTCTTTCCTCTTTTTTTCCAATTCAAGCGGCTTTTACTTTTTCAAAACAGTGCACTTTTCTCCTTGTTTCATTAGTTCCACTCAAAAGCTAAACCAACCACCCCACACTTTAACTTTTACACAGTTCATAACAATTCAAGTGCTCATGAGAGGTTAGAAGGTTCAAATAGAAGGTTAATTCAAATAAATGGGTAAGGCTTGTAATGTGGTTGCTAAAGAAACAGGATTACAGGCTCAAAGGAGTTAACTACGATACATAACAATTAGGCGGGTAAAATATATATATGGCTCAACAAAGAAACACCTATATCACTTCCAAGACTGAACAAAACTACTATTTCGCTTTGCAAACACATGGGGCAAGTTCTAGACATCAAATGCAATGCATAGAATAATACAAAATCCTACACACACATGGCACATAATTCACTTAGGATTGGACTCATCAAGACACTCTAGTCAAAGCAGTTAAGCAGAATTAAGATCATACAATTTAAGGTACTTCTACAAGAGTCAAAAATTGAACCTAAGCGTCACAACCAAAGTACTCACTATTCTCAAGGCATAACAAAGTCAAGAGATATTGCTTCAATTCAAGTCATCTCACACTTGCTCCTACTACTAAACAAAATAAAACTAACTACACCTGGTTCAAATATAACCCTTGGAAAAGAACCGCGATACAAAGAAAAACCAAGGGGAAATTGCTACACTACCTAACAAAAGAAAATCTTTTTGTCCTTTTTCTTTAGACTTAAATCCCTCAAGAAACTTATCTAATAGATCCATCATCGAGAAAAGTCCAATCTTTTTAAACAAAAAAATATTATTCAATTAAACTAACACAGCTAAAGTAGCATAAAAAGTCAACCAGAAAATCTCATCACCCCACACTTAAAATTGTGCATTGTCCCCAATGCACATCATAACTATAAGAGGGTAAAAGAAACTCCCTGGTAGGCCAAAGGCCGAAGCACTAGCAGCTCATGGGGTACTCAGACTTCTCTCAGGCTTGGTCCTTCGTGAGGATACCTCACACTTAGTTCCAACCATCTGGTTTGCTGTTGCATCCTTCCAATAGCCTTGCTTTCCATGCTCCTGGAAAATAAAAAATCGACACTACAAACATAATACAATTAGAGAAATAAAAAAAATAAAAGAAATCAATAAAGCTGGGTTGCCTCCCAACAAGCGCTTGATTTAACGTCGTGGCACGATGCGAAACACTTTTTGCCTCCACCTCGAGCTTATGAATTGAACCCCCAATTTGGCATCAAGTTTTCGGCTATGCTCCAGGGGTGGAGGAACAAATCTAATTGGCCCAAGAAACCATTGTACTATTCTACACTTCTTGGCATTTGGATGAGGTATGCAGTCATGTCTTTCTGGCAAGAAAAATTCCAGAATGTAGGCACCTTGTTCCTCATTCCATGACTTCTCAATCGGATCAGATGACTCTATTGCCATATTGTCATCCAAGCACAATGTAGAAAAATGTTTGGAGTGAGGCCCAATGCGCACAAACACATGAACTTCAGGACTTTTGACTTCCTCAAGATCAATGATACTAGAGTGAACAAAATTTATATCCTCAATCTCCTTGGCTGACTCTAGTCTCACTTCTTCAACATCGACTTCCTCAAATTGTAGTTGGCTAGGTTGTTGATGTTCTACTCAGACCTCCTCAATTAGCACCTCAAATTCACGCTCTTCTTGGCTCCTATCCCCAAAATTGGCTTGATGAGCATTAAAAGCTTCAACCACTTGACTCACTTGAGCCTCCAAGTTGCGAATAGTTGTCTCTTGCCTTTCTATCTGCAATTGTTTTTCATTATTTTGTTTCAGAAGGCACTTTAACATATCCCTGATCTCCTTCAGGTCTGCATCCCCAGGTTCTTTGTTCCTATTAACTTCGCAAGAAACGGTAGAACCATCATAGTAAGGGACTGGGGGAAGATAAGAAATATAAGCACAACCATGAAAGTGACCATTTTTACTACCACACACATCACACACATTCCACGAATAATTGAGTTGGTGCACATAACTCGCTATCGGGAATATTTTGATAATTTTGATACGGGTGGTTTCCTTCACAATATGTATGAGGATCAATAATAGAATTATCTACACATAAATCACCATAATTCCAATATGACATGTTTCTCAAATCAACAGTTATAATAAAATTAAAAAAAATACAAAAAACAAAAAAAAAAAAAAAAAAGTTCAAACTCGAAACCTAGCAATATATACAGCTACAACTACACCGTTAGTTCCCCGACAACGGCGCCAAAATTTGATCACGCCCAACTCTAGTCCTAAAAAGGATAAGCGGTCGCTGCAAATATAATCCGATCTAAATGTCCGGAGTCGAATCCCACAGAGAACTAAGGCTTAGCTACAGTTGTTCAATATTGCTAAGAAACACAAGTCCAAAAAAATTTCTAATTACAAAGATTATAATGTTTATTTTTATCTAATTAACTAACAAATCTAAAAAGCGGTAAAACTATCAACAAACTAGGATAAGGATTGAAGACAAGACTAAGGAGGTCTAGAGTTATGATTTCCCCAATTGTTGAAATCCTTTCAGCTATGTTCCCTAAAATTTCGCCGATGTATTCTCTATTGATCGTGAGCACTTTAGGTGCCGTAATTCTCTCTCGAGAAACTACAACAATTTACTAGACATATTCTCTCGAACTACGCTAGCTGGCTTCATCTAATCGCTCACTATGACCACGTCAAGGCTTTGTGATTTCTAAACCTACCTTTAAACCCACTGTATTGATTTCTCACATATGTTAGGAGTGACGTTGTTCAACAACCACCTAAATATGTAACCTTTCTCCAACAACACATACTAAATAGGCACAGTCAATCGATGACCATTCAATCAACTGAAATAAGCACGTAGTTGAACAAATAGACAAATTCAAAGGTTAAATTCTATTAAAACATAACAAGAATTCATCCTCCAAGAGGTTCGATCAAAACTCTAGATAACAAATTAGCTAATAATAATAGTATGCATTGCTACAATACTAGAATTCATAACCAGTAATGGAAATAGGAAGAAGGAAGTGAAAAACTCGTAGAAGAATTCTCCGCTTTGCTCCTAGTATGTTCTTGCCTCCTTAGGTCGAATCTGTGTCAAAAGTCCCAAAAATAACGTTTTTCTATGTATATATACCAAGTAGGATCGGGCCCAAATAACTATACCATCTCCAACCGAAAAATGACAGTTTTTCCGGACAGAACGTCCGCACCCGCGGATTCAACTGCGGATTTGGCCGCGGATTTTACCCAGTTTCTGCCTCACATTGGCGGCCAGTGCGCGGCTGCGCACTTGTCTTGAATTTTTCACCCTGTTATGTTTGGAATTTGTAAAAACGTAAACACAAAAGTTGTAGCCCTTTGAATCAGATTTCCAACCATATATCATGGGGCTCAAATGGAGTTCTGAGCGAAATGTTATGTTCATTTTACTAGATAGTGCGCAATATGCCTACTCGATTCTTCGTTCGTTCTTAACTGTCATCCGTTGATCCCCGAACACGATCCCTGCTTAATTCTTGGGCTTTTACTCAGACTTCAAAGCTCCAAATCACTTGAATTCATTCCATAACATCTATATAGCTCGGAATCACTCCTACAAGGCATAAAACACACAATTAGTGCAGAACACTAGCGATTAAAATGCAAACTCAACTGAAGTGCAGTGTATTAGAATGTAATAATCGACTAAAATACATAATTATAGACTATCATCAACACCCCACACTTAAATCATTGCTCGTCCTCGAGCAATCAAACTACACTTTATATAGACACGACCTCTTTAAACAATTCTCCTAACTCATCACACCAAGAATATTTAAAATAGACTAAGCACAAAAGTGTAACATCTACACCTCAAGATTTGACTAACATGTACCACGGATTATCACAACTCACCCACTTACTCTAACAATAGATGTCACTGACATTACCTTTCCTTCATGAATCAGGTGCCCTCACACGATAAAAGAGAGTTGTTCCACACAATAAAATTTAAGAACACTTAGGAACTCAAGATAGAAAGAATTCACTCACTCTCAGAAATAGCATTCATATGCCACAAAAGATGCACCATAGGCTAGCCCGTAGTGTACTACTCTACTAATCGAGCTCATTCGGTCTAGGATCAAGTAGGGCTTTATTTGGTTGTAATGTAAGCTGTGGGACGGGTAGGATACATTTAGATATAAGAGTCACTACACCTCCCTAAGAACTTTAATACATATACTTTAACATTTAAAACCCCACACTTATGTGGAACCATAACTCTATCTTCACTTTAATATATAATAACTCCATACTTCTTTGAGCACAATTACATCACGAGTCACCGCTTATCAAGGAATTATTTTTCCACAGCAATACAACTATTTTTTCCATTTCTTTCTCTTTTTTTCCAATTCAAGCGGCTCTTAATTTTTTAAAACAATGCACTTTTCTCCTTATTTCATTAGTTCCACTCAAAAGCCAAATCAACCACCCCACTCTTTAACTATTACAAAGTTCATAACAATTCAAGTGGTTTTGAGAGGTTAGAAGGTTCAAATAGATGGTTAATTCAAACAAATGGGTAAGGCTTGTAATGTGGTTGCCAAAGAAACAGGATTACAGGCTCAAAGGAGTTAACTACGATACATAATAATTAGGCGGGTAAAATATATATATGGCTCAACAAAGAAACGCCTATGTCACTTCCAAGACTGAACAAAACTACTATTTCTATTTGCAAACACACGGAGCAAGTTCTAGACATCAAATGCAATGCATAGAATAACATAAAACCTTGCACACACATGACACATAATTCACTCAGGATTGGCCTCATCAAGACACTCTAGTCAAAGCAGTTAAGCAGAGTTAAGATCATACAATTTAAGATACTTCTACAAGAGTCAAAAGCTGAGCCTAAGCGTCACAACAAAAATACTCACTATTCTCAAGGCATAACAAAGTCAAGATATATTGCTTCAATTCAATTCATCTCACACTGGCTCCTACTCCTAAATAAAATAAAACTAACTACACCTGGTTCAAATAAAACCCTTGGAAAAGAACCGCGACACAAAGAAAACCCAAGGGAGAATTGATACATTACCTAACAAAAGAAAATCTTTTTGTCCTTTTTCTTTAGACTTAAATCCCTCAAGAAAATTGTCTAATAGATCCATCGTCGGGAAAAGTCCAATCTTTTTTTAAAAAAAAATTATTCAATTAAACCAAGACAACTAAAGTAGCATAGGAAGTCAACCAGAAAATCTCCTCTCCCCACACTTAAAATTTTGCATTGTCCCCAATGCACATCATAACTATAAGAGGGTAAAAGAAACTCCCTGGTAGGCGAAAGGCCGAAGCACTAGCAGCTCATGGGGTACTCAGACTTCTCTCAGGCTTGGTGCTTCGTGCGGGTACCTCACACTAGTTCCAACCATCTGGTTTGCTGTTGCACCCTTCTAATAGCTTTGCTTTCCATGCTCCTGGAAAATAAAAAATCGACACTACAAACATAATACAATTAGAGAAATAAAAAAAAATAAAAGAAAGCAATAAAGCTGGGTTGCCTCCCAACAAGTGCTTGATTTAACGTCGCGGCACGACGCGAATCACTTTTTGCCTCCACCTTGAGCTTATGAATTGAACCCCCAATTTGGCATCAAGTTTTCGGCTATGCTCCAGGGGTGGAGGAACAAATCTAATTGGCCCAAGCAACCATTGTACTATTTTACACTTCTTGGCTTTTAGATGAGGTATGTAGTCGTGTCTTTCTGGCAAGAAAAATTCCAGAATGTAGGCACCTTGTTTCTCATTCCTTGAGTTCTCAATCAGCTTGGATGACTCTATTGCCATATCGTCATCCAAGCACAATGTAGAAAAATGTTTGGAGTGAGGCCCAACGCGCACAAACACATGAACTTCAGGACTTTTAACTTCCTCAACATCAATGATACTAGAGTGAACAAAATTTATATCCTCAATGTCCTTGGCTGACTTTAGTTTCACTTCTTCAACACGACATCCTCAAATTGTCGTTAGATAGGTTGTTGATGTTCTACTCTGACCTCCTCAATTAGCACCTCAAATTCACGCACTTCTTGGCTACTATCCCCAAAATTGGCTTACTGAGTATTAAAAGCTTCAACCACTTGACTCACTTGAGCCTCCAAGTTGCAAATAGTTGCCTCTTGCCTTTCTATCTGCAATTGTTTTTCATTATTTTGTTCCAGAAGGCACTTTAACTTATTCTTGATCTCCTTCAGGTCTGCTTCCCCAGGTTCTTTGTTCCTACTAACTTCGCAAGAAAAGGTAGAACCATCATAGTAAGGGATAGGGGGAAGATAAGAAATACAAGCACAACCATGAAGCGACCATTTTTACTACCACACACATCACACACATTTCACAAATAAGATTGAGTTGGTGCACATAACTCGCTCTCGGAAATATTTTGATAATTATGATACGAGTGGTTTCCTTTGCAATATGTATGAGGATCAATAGTAGAATTATCTACACCTAAATTCCCATAATTCCAAGATGACATATTTCTCAAATCAACAGTTATAATAAAATTAAAAAAAATACAAAAAACAAAACAAAATAAAAGTTCAAACTCGAAACTTAGCAATATATACAGCTACAACTACACCGTTAGTTCCCTAGCAATGGCGCCAAAATTTGATCACGCCCAACTCTAGTCCTAAAAAGGATAAGCGCTGCAAATATAATTCAGTCTAAAAGTCCGGAGTCGAATCCTACAGAAAACTAAGGCTTAGCTATAGTTGTTCAACATTGCTAAGAAACACAAGTCCAAATAATTTTCTAATTACAAAGATTATAATATTTATTTTTATCTAATTAACTAACAAATCAAAAAAGCAGTAAAACTTTCATTTAACAAGGATAATGATTGAAGACAAGACGAAGGAGGTCTAGAGTTATGATTTCCCAAATTGTCGGAATCATTCTAGCTATGTTCCCTACAATTTCGCCGATGTATTCTCTATTGATCGTGAGCACTTTAGGTGCCGTGATTTTCTCTCGAGCAACTACAATAATTTACTAGACATATTCTCTCGAACTACGCTAGATGGCTTCATCTAACCGCTCACTATGACCACGTCAAGGCTTTGTTATTTCTAAACCTACCTTTAAATCTACTGTATTGATTTCTCACATACGTTAGGAGTGAATTGTTCAACAACCACCTAAATATAAGCAACACATACTAAATAGGCACAGTCAATCGATGACCATTCAATCAACTAAAATAAGCACGTAGTTGAACAAATAGACAAATTCAAAGGTTAAATTATATTAAAACATAACAAGAATTCATCCTCCAAGAGGTTCCATCAAAATCCCAGACAACAAATTAGCTAATCTTAATAGTATGTATAACTACAATACTAGAATTCATAACCAGTAATGGAAATAGGAAGAAGGAAGTGAAAAACTCGTAGAAGAATTATCTGCTTTTATCCTAGTGTGTTCTTGCCTTTTTAGGTCGAATCTGTGTCAAAAGTCCCAAATATAACGTTTTTCTATATATATATATATATACCAATTAGGGTCGAGCCCAAACAATTATACCTTCTCCAACGCGAAAAATGACAGTTTTCCCGGATAGAACGTCCGCAGCCGTGGATTCAACCGCGGATTTGGTCGCGGACTTTAACCAGTTTTTGCCTCACATTGGCGGCCAGTGCGCGGCCGCGCACTTGTTGCACATTTTTTACCCTGTTATGTTTGGAATTTTGAAAAATGTAAAACATGAAAGTTGTAGACCTTTGAATTAGCTTTCCAACCATATATTCTGGAGCACCAATGGAGTTATGAGAGAAAAGTTATATGTATTTTAATAGAAAGTGCGCAATATGCCTACTCGAATCTTCGTTCGTTATTAGCTATCACCCGTTGATCCCCGAACACGATCCCTTCTTAATTACTTGGGCTTTTACTCAGATTCCAAAGCTCCAACTCACTTGAATTCATTCCATAACATCTACAAAGCTCGGAACCACTCCTACTGTCACGACCCCAGTACACCCACCATGAACATGTCGTGATGACGCCTAGTCTCTACAACTAGGTAAGCCCAAAATTCGGAAAAACAAAATAACTTGCGGAAAATAATAATTCAACTTTGAACAGTTAAAAGAAAATACGGTGTATAGATGCCACTTGGCATATACAATTCCATAACACGAAAGTCTACAATATCATCCCAAAACCCGAAAACTCACGGGAACACAAGCTAACAGAAAATAGTATACTGCTCTAACTCCAGAATCTCTAAAACAACAGTAAGAAGGAAAGCTTACTGCTAAAGCTAGAATGAGATAGAGACTCCTTGGTCTGCGGACGCGGCAGATATACCTCGAAGTCTCTGCTAGCTCTCTCCGCCTCGAGGGTGATGCGCCTGGGTAGAGGTACCTGGATCTGCACATGAAAAACATGCGCAGAAGGGGCATGAGTACACCACAGCGGTACTCAGTAAGTGCCAAGCCTAACCTCGATTGGGTAGTGACGAGGAAGGTCAGGGCCCTACTGAGATAAATATATATATATATATATATATATATATATATATATATATATATATATATATATATATATATATATATATATACACATAATGAATGACAGGATAATAAGCAGTGAAACTGAGAATCGATAATAAGGATCTACACAGTATATTAATAGTACAATAACGGAAACAGAGATAAAAGCAACTACAAGGAAATACCCCCTCACAGCAAGATAAATAATCGGGATCTCTTGGTATCCTCAATATACACTCTAGGGATCTCTTGGTATCCTCAATACATATGCTAGGGATCTCTGGTATCCCGAGGATCTCTTGGTATCCTCAATACACGTGCCAGGGATCTCTTGGTATCCCGCACCTCAATCCAGACCATAATTACGCACAGGGGATCTCCCGGGATACCGTCCCGTAGTCCCAATTTAAAGACACACAACAACAGCTCAAGGACATCAAAATAAAACTAAGTCCGTAAGGAGTAAACAGTAAATTCTAGCCTAACACGCTTCACAAGATGCAATTAAGGCAGTTTACACAAATAGGCAATTAATTCAACAAACCATGCTCTTCTAAACTAACACAGGATATAGTTTACATGTAGAATAAAGCAGTAAGGAAGGAACTCAATTTACGTACTTAAAGTAAAACCGAATTTTTCAACAATTAGCTCAAGTACGAGCTCGTCACCTCACACACAAGGCATTCAATTACCAAGTATCATATCCTAAGGGGAGAAGGTCCCCCACACAAGGTTAGACAAGCCACTTACCTCGAACCGGCTCCAAAATCAACTCGAAATCACACTTTTGCCACGAGTATCCGACTCCAAATGGCCCAAATCTATTCAACACAATTATATATCGTAAATAACACCTCAAACAACTAATTCTACTATTTAATTCAAAGCTAAGACGTGAAATTAGGTAAAATGACCAAAACGCCCCTCAGGACAACGTCTTGGAATCGGATGAAATTAACATTTTCAGAACTCTCGTACTCACACGAGTCTAACCATATAAAAATCTCTCAAATCGGAGGTCATTTTCTATTCAAAAATTTGAAATTAGAAGAGAAATTCGTGATTAGATTAGTGGGTCATAAGCAAAAAGGAGTTTAGAATCGTTACCCAATCGTTGCCCCTGAAAATCCCTCGAAATCTCTCTCAAATCCGAGCTCCCAAGCTTGAGTTTTGGTAAAAATGGCTAAACCCTCGTTTTGAAATGTTTATATCTGCCCAGACATTTAATGCATCGCGAACGCGGGGGGAGAAAAGACAGGGCTTCGCGAACGCGAGGTAACTGGACGCGAACGCGTAGAAGAAACTGGTCTTCCTCCAAGATTACACTACGCGATCGCGAGAAAGGGACCGCGATCGCGAAGAAGGAAAAGTCTGCAACAGCTGAAGCCAAAAACCTGCAATTTTTAACAACTCTAGAATGCCCCGTTGAGCATCTGAAACACACCCGAGGTCCCCGGGACCTCAACCAAACCTACGGACAAGCCCCATAACATCATTCAAACTTGCACCAATCCTTAAACCACCTAAAACAACGTCGGAAACTCGAATTAACCAATGATTTAAGCTTAAGAACTTCAAATTCTCTCAAAACACGCTTTCGATCAAAAACCTAACCAAACCTCATCCGAATGACCTGAAATTTTACACACACATCCTAAATGACATGACGGAGCTACTGCAACTTCCGGAATTCCATTCTGACCCTCGGATCAAAATCTCACTATCGAACCGGAAACTTCAAAAATTCAAACTTCGGCATTTCAAGCCTAAATTAGCTACGTACCTCCAAAACACATTCCGAACACGCTCCCAACCCCGAAATCACCTAACGAAGCTGATGGAACCATCGGATTTCCGTTTCGAGGCCGTCTTCACACTATTCTGACTATGGACCATTTTCCAACACTTAAGCTCTCCTTTAGGGACTATGTGTCCCAAAACTCTCCGAAACTCAAAACCGAACGTCCCGGCAAATCAAAATAGCAGAAATAGACTTGGGGAAAGCAGTTAATAGGGGATTGGGGCATAAATTCCAAAAACGACCGGCCGGGTCGTTACATCCCCCCACACTTAAACATTCGTTCATCCTCGAACGAGCACAAAGACATACCTGAGGTAGTGAAAAGATGAGGGTACTGGCTGCTTATATCTTGCTCGGTCTCCCAGGTCGCCTCCTCGACCGGCTAACCCCGCCACTGAACCTTCACGGACGCAATGTTCTTTGACCTCAGCTTCCTGAGTTGCCTGTCCAATATAGCCACTGGCTCCTCAACATAGGATAGATCCTTCTCCAACTGGACTGAACTGAAATCCAACACGTGCGACGGATCACCGTGATACCTCCGGAGCATCGAAACATGAAATACCGAATGAACCCCTGCCAGGCTGGGAGGTAAGGCAAGCTCATAGGCAACCTCCCCAACTCGCCTCAATATCTCAAAAGGGCCAATAAACCTCGGACTCAACTTCCCTTTCTTCCCAAATCTCATAATGCCTTTCATAGGCGAGACCCGAAGCAGAACCCGCTCTCCAACCATGTAGGAAACATCACGAACCTTCCGGTCCGCATAACTCTTCTATCTGGACTGGGCCGTACGGAGTCTATCCTGAATCACCTTGACTCTCTCCAAAGCATCCTGAACCAAATCTGTGCCCAGTAATCTGGCCTCACTCGGCTCGAACCAACCCACCGGAGATCTGCATCGCCTACCATATAAGGCCTCGTACGGTGCCATCTGAATGCTGGACTGATAGCTGTTATTGTAAGCAAACTCCGCCAATGGCAAGAACTGATCCCAAGACCCTCCAAACTCAATCACACACGCACGGAGCATATCCTCAAGAATCTGAATAGTGCGCTCGGACTGTCCGTCTGTCTGGGGGCGAAATGATGTGCTCAACTCCACCCGAGTACCTAACTCCTGCTGCACGACTCTCCAGAACTGCGATGTAAACTGAGTACCTCTGTCCGAAATAATAGAAACTGGAATACCATGCAGACGAACGATCTCCCGGATATAAATCTCCGCCAGTCGCTCCGATGAATAAGTGGCAGACGTATCGGGTGTCAGGACTCCGGCTGGTACCGCTGGTGGTACCTCGGCGGCAGCTCGCGCGGGTGCTCTGGCTGCACCACGAGCGCATCCTCGGCCTCTACCCCGGCCTCTGACGGCTGCAGGGGGCGCGAGTGCCTGATCCTCTCGGGTAGCGTGTCCCCTCACCATCTGTGAGAGACAGAAGTTTAGTTGTGATGTCAAAACCTCACACGACGAGGAAATTAAATGAAGTGGAATTTTCCTAATAGTTACATAGCCTCCCGTAGATAAGTACAGACGTCTCCGTACCGATCAGCGAGACTATAATAAACTGGCCTATGTCACGTGACTCCTATGAACCTAGAGCTCTGATACCAACTTGTCACGACCCCAGTTCACCCACCATGAACATGTCGTGATGGCGCCTATTCTCTACAACTAGGTAAGCCTAAAATGCGGAAAAACAAAATAACTTGCGAAAAATAATAATTCAACTTTGAACAGTTAAAAGAAAATACGGTGTGTAGATGCCACTTGGCATATACAATTCCATAACACGGAAGTCTACAATATCATCCCAAAAACTGAAAACTCACGGGAACACAAGCTAACAGAAAATAGTATACTGCTCTAACTCCAGAATGTCTAAAACAACAGTAAGAAGGAAAGCTAACTGCTAAAGCTAGAATGAGATAGAGACTCCTTGGTCTGCGGACGCGGCAGATATACCTCGAAGTCTCTGCTAGCTCTCTCCGCCTCGAGGGTGATGCGCCTGGGTGGAGGTACCTGGATCTGCACATGAAAAACATGCGCAGAAGGGGCATGAGTACACCACAGCAGTACTCAGTAAATGCCAAGCCTAACCTCGGTTGGGTAGTGACGAGGAAGGTCAGGGCCCTACTGAGATAAATATATATATATATATAAATAAGCAGTGAAACTGAGAATCGATAATAAGGATCTACACAGTATATTAATAGTACAATAACGGAAATAGAGATAAAAGGAACTACAAGGAAATACCCCCCTCACAACAAGATAAATAATCGGGATCTCTTGGTATCCTCAATATACACTCTAGGGATCTCTTGGTATCCCGAGGATCTCTTGGTATCCTCAATACATATGCCAGGGATCTCTTGGTATCCCGAGGATCTCTTGGTATCCTTAATACACGTGCCAGGGATCTCTTGGTATCCCGCACCTCAATTCAGACCATAATTACGCACATGGGATCTCCTGGGATGCCGTCCCGTAGTCCCAATTTAAAAACACACAACGACAGCTCAAGGACATCAAAATAAAACTAAGTCCATAAGGAGTAAACAGTAAATTCTAGCCTAACATGCTTCACAAGATGCAATTAAGGCAGTTTAAACAAATAGGCAATTAATTCAACAAATCATGCTCTTCTAAACTAACACAGGATATAGTTTACATGTAGAATAAAGCAGTAAGGAAGGAACTCAGTTTACGTACTTAAAGTAAAACCGGATTTTTCAATAATTAGCTCAAGTACGCGCTCGTCACCTCACGTACAAGGCATTCAATTATCAAGTATCATATCCTAAGGGGAGAAGGTCCTCCACACAAGGTTAGACAAGCCACTTACCTCGAACCGGCTCCAAAATCAACTCGAAATCACACTTTTACCACGAGTATCCGACTCCAAATGGCCCAAATCTATTCAACACAATTATATATCGTAAATAACACCTCAAAAAACTAATTCTACTATTTAATTCAAAGCTAAGACGCGAAATTAGGTAAAATGACCAAAATGCCCCTCAGGCCAACGTCTTGGAATCGGATGAAATTAATATTTTCAGAACCCTCGTACTCTCACGAGTCTAACCATATAAAGATCTCTCAAATCGGAGGTCAAACACCCACTCAAAACTCAATAATTCGGTCTATGAAGTTTTACCCATTTTCCATTCAAAAATCCGAAATTAGAAGAGAAATTCGTTATTAGATTAGTGGGTCATAAGCAAAAAGGATTTTAGAATCGTTACCCAATCGTTGCCCCTGAAAATCCCTCGAAATCTCTCTCAAATCCGAGCTCCCAAGCTTGAGTTTTGGTAAAAATGGCTAAACTCTCGTTTTGAAATGTTTATATTTGCCCAGACATTTAATGCATCGCGAATGCGGGGGGAGAAAAGACAGGGCTTCGCGAACGCGAGGGAACTGGACGGGAACGCGTAGAAGAAACTGGTCCTCCTCCAAGATTACACTACGCGATCGCGAGAAAGGGGCCGCGATCGCGAAGAAGGAAAAGTCTGCAACAGTTGAAGCCAAAAACCTGCAATTTTTAACAACTCTAAAATGCCTCGTTGAGCATCCGAAACACACCCGAGGCCCCGGGGACCTCAACCAAACCTACGGACATACCCCATAACATCATTTAAACTTGCACCAATCCTTAAACCACCTAAAACAACGTCGGAAACTCGAATTAACCAATGATTTAAGCTTAAGAACTTCAAATTCTCTCAAAACACGCTTTCGATCAAAAACCAAACCAAACCTCGTCCGAATGACCTGAAATTTTACACACACATCCTATATTACATGACGGAGCTACTGCAACTTCCGAAATTCCATTTCGATCCTCGGATCAAAATCTCACTATCGAACCGGAAACTTCAAAAATTCAAACTTCGGCATTTCAAGCCTAAATTAGCTACGGGCCTCCAAAACACATTCCGAACACGCTCCCAACCCCGAAATCACCTAACGAAGCTAACGGAACCATCGGATTTCCGTTCCTAGGCCGTCTTCACACTGTTCTGACTATGGACCATTTTCCAACACTTAAGCTCTCCTTTAGGGACTATGTGTCCCAAAACTCTCCGAAACTCAAAACCGAACGTCCCGGCAAATCAAAATAGCAGAAATAAACTTGGGAAAGCAGTTAATAGGGGATTGGGGCGTAAATTCCAAAAACAACCGGCCGGGTCGTTACACCTACAAGGCATAAAACACACAATTAGTGCAAAACATTAGCGATTAAAGCGCAAACTCAACTGAAGTGCAGTGAATTGGAATGTAATAATCAACTAAAATACGTAATTATAGCCTATCATCAAGTACTCATCAAATACTAGTTGGTATTTTCAAATTCTATTCTCCGAGTAAGTGCAGAAATTCAATAAAGAAGCAAGTGGCAAAGTGAATGAGAACTAAGTTGATCAAAGGAGACACATATGGGTAAATTTAAGACAATTGATCTTTCTGCAGTAGTACCAAAAAATAAGGTCTAGAAGATATTGATATCACAATATAAGTTGAAACTGATTTTTTTTTGAAATTACAGTTAAAAAGACGTTTAAGATCCATCCATCTATGAAATCAGAATATGCTAATAAGATTGGGGGAAGTGAACAATCCCAATTACAAGAAAAAAGAATAGGAAAAAAGAAATGAGGCAGAAGACGGAGAATTTGTTTAGATCTACGGAGAAGGGAAGAGTATTTTTGAGTTGCCCACCTTTTTTTTTTTGCATTACAACGTTACAAACTAGTTATGGAACATGTTCTTTTCAATATTTGGTATGTCTTGGACCATGCCTAATTCCATCTCAGAAATGCTGAAATGATGGACCAGAGAGGGTCTACCCAAGAAAGCTCAAAAGACCTGAAACATTGTTCCTCAAGTTATCTGGTGGTCTGTCTGGCTTGAAAGAAACAATAGAATTTTTGAAGGCAAAAGAAGAAATTTATAGTGCCTTAAACTTAAGTGCATTTTGTTGATCGCTTTTTGGTGCCAACTGATTTTTGTACCAGATATAGATGATACTTTAGACGCAATTGATGATTTGCACAACCTATAATTACGCATGTTGTACCGGCTTAGTGCAAATATTTATATAATATATTATTTACCTAACAAAAAAAATAGAAGGGAAGAGTATTTTTGGTAATGACAACTAAAACTTTACACAATTTTCCATTTGAAGCATGCGAATTTAAGTTGGAGTCATAAAATAACAGAAGTAATCGGAGGAACAAGTCATCTGTTAGTTTTAAGGGCATTTTTAAGCTAAAAAGTGAGGCTGAGGGCATTTGTGGTTCAATAGGGAGAAAGAGGGTAATTTTGAGCCAAATTCAATAGGTTAAGGGCATGTTTGGGTCTTTTCCGAAAACAAAAAAATATGCTAGCTGACATATCACGGTAAGTTGATATGCGCAGGGTAAATATTGCTCAGTTTTGGGCTTCACGCCCTCCTTGTTTACCATCTTCTTTTAACCTCCACACCGCCACCCTGTCCCGGTCAACAGTTTGGAGTCGTAAAATCTCAGCAAAGCTAACAGCTACGTGCAGTTATTCACACGTATATCGTCACAACGTGCCACGGCCCCATTCTCCTCCCCCATACCAGTCTTCGACATACTCTTACTTTCCTAAACCCTACACTTCGTATATCCTTTCCTCTCTCTCTCTCTCTCTCTTTCTCTATTTCTCTGTTTAGTATGTTTCTCTAAAGTAGAGTAATCGCTGGTGCATAAACAAACAAACAAAAATGGCGGAAAATTCATCTACAGAAGACTTAATCTGTTTACATGGAGATTTGGAGCTTCACATCCTTCAAGCGCGTCATTTACCTAACATGGACTTAACTTCCGAGCGTCTTCGCCGTTGCTTCACCGCCTGTGATGTCTGCCGGAAACCTCCGACTGAGTCCACCGCCGACGACGACGGAGACAATGGCGTTCCCAATGTGAAGAAAAACCCCGATCAAAAAATCCATCACCGGAGAATAATCACTAGCGACCCTTACGTCACTGTGTCGGCACCTCACACTGCTCTCGCCCGTACACGTGTCGTAACCAACTCCCAAAACCCTGTTTTTGATGAACATTTTCATATCCCCTTAGCACACCCTATCGACTACTTAGAATTTCGCGTTAAAGACGATGACGTTTTCGGTGCTCAAGTTATGGGTAAGGTTAGAATTCCGGCCGAAAAAATCGCCTCCGGTGAGATTATTTCCGGCTGGTTTCCCGTTATTGGCGCTTCAGGGAAACCTCCTAAACCTAACACGGCTCTTCGGCTATGGATGAAATTCGTTCCATATGATACAAACCCATTGTACAAGCAAGGTATTGCTTCAGATCCTCAACATTTAGGTGTAAGGAATACGTATTTTCCGTTGAGGAAAGGGAGTTCAGTGAAGCTGTACCAAGATGCTCATATAAGCAATAGTTTTAAGCTACCGGATATTGAGTTGGAAAATAATAGAGTGTATGAAAACAATAGATGTTGGGAAGATATATGCTATGCAATTTCAGAGGCCCATCACTTGATTTACATAGTTGGGTGGTCTGTTTTTCACAAGATTAAGTTGATTCGAGAGCCCACTAGGCCATTGCCCCGTGGCGGTGACTTGACTCTTGGTGAATTGCTTAAATATAAGTCCCAAGAAGGGGTGCGCGTTCTGTTATTAGTTTGGGATGATAAAACTTCCCATGATAAGTTCTTTATTAACACGGTATGCATCTTTTTAACTGTTACTTTTTGGATATTTTCTTTGCTGTTGTTTTAAGTATTTGTTTAGGTAGTGGTTAGATTAGAATATTGTGTTAGTGTTGCTAGTTGATGCTATTATTCTAATGGTGTGCTCAATGTACATTATAATGTTGTATTGTCTTTTCTTCCAAGCTTACGAATGAGTGCATCAATAGTTGTTGTTCTTGTTTGTCAATCTCACAATAGTTTGAGATGGGACTTGATGCAGGCGGGAGTAATGGGAACTCACGATGAGGAGACCAAGAAGTTCTTTAAGCATTCCTCTGTGATCTGTGTTTTGTCGCCACGTTATGCTAGCAGTAAACTCAGCATTATCAAGCAACAGGTTAACTTTCATAACCACTTGCTCATTGTTATTTAATGTACCCTGACATCTTGTGATTGCCGACTTCTTTATGCACCTGTGAGAAGTTATTGCCTCTTGAACCATGTCATTTCAATAGTTTGCATTCGGAATCAGGCATTCAATATGGTGGAGAATGTTCTGATGAATTGGTAGAAAATATTCTTTAAGTTTGCGGAAAAAAGATAGGGATCAAGGAAGAGCTGAAATGGTTCAGCAGAACAACATAATATATGAATGCTTGCCTTGTGTTGCTTGACAAGAATACTGTCCTGAATGAGTGGACTAAAGAAATATAGTTCTTCTAAAGCAGCAGAAATTGAGGTTTTGATGGGCTGTGTGAAGCTAAATTTTGTTTGGATTGCATAAATGTTCCTTCTGAGAGACCCTTCAATGTTTTAATGAATTAAAATCAATTAAACCAACTTCTGTAGCTTTTGAATCCATTATTTCCCATATACAGATATTCTGATGAAATGATTATGTGACCTGAACATTCTACTATTGCTTCCAGGTAGTGGGAACCATGTTTACGCACCATCAGAAGTGCGTACTGGTAGATACACAGGCATCCGGTAATAATAGAAAAGTTACAGCATTCTTAGGAGGTCTTGATCTCTGCGATGGTCGATATGATACACCCGAACATCGCCTATTCCGTGATCTTGACACTGTATTTAAAGATGATTTTCATCAGCCTACGTTTCCTGTGAGTAGTATTTGTTCCCAATGTTTCCTTGAATAATTCTTGTATGTGTCATACGCACTCTGTGTTTACATGTGTTCTCTGTCCTTTTTCAGTGACACAGTTTCTTTCTTGTCATTATTTCTTTTCTGCATGGCTCTCTAAGTCGATTGTTTCTTTTTCTTTTTTCTTTTTGGTTGCATGAATTAGCCAGGGACCAAGGCTCCGAGGCAACCATGGCATGATTTGCATTGCAGAATTGACGGACCTGCTGTATATGATGTGCTTATAAACTTTGCTCAGCGATGGAGGAAAGCAACAAAATGGAGGGAATTCAAATTGTTTAAGAAAACAATGTCCCATTGGCATGATGATGCT
This sequence comes from Nicotiana attenuata, assembly GCF_001879085.1. NCBI lineage: Eukaryota > Viridiplantae > Streptophyta > Magnoliopsida > Solanales > Solanaceae > Nicotiana > Nicotiana attenuata. The sequence continues at coordinate 106,508 of NW_017671609.1, forward strand.
ATGATAAAAATTGAGCGTATCTCATGGATTCTAAGCCCTGCTTTTGCTGTTTCAAAGGAGGGTACTGAAATTCCAGGGGATGATCCCAAACTACATGTATATGGAGAAGGTCACTCAGAAAATTGGCATGTACAGGTAGATATTCTTTTGTACTGTGAATATCTTTCATGAATATGTTACATCCCTTTCGACTCTCATCATCATTCTTATATTGTAGATCTTCCGCTCCATCGATTCTGGTTCAGTGCATGGTTTCCCCAAGAGAATTGATGTCGCGCAGGCACAGGCAAGGAAATCATAGCCTTTTATCCTTTTTCCAAACTTCTGCTGAAGTAGCTGTAATGTGTAAAGAACTCTAGACAGAAAAACTTGTTTTCCGATCTCAGTTCACATTTTCTTTGGCGTTATATATGTTGCAGAACCTTGTCTGCTCAAAAAATCTGATAGTAGATAAAAGCATTGAAGCAGCATATATTCAGGCGATAAGATCCGCTCAGCATTTCATATATATTGAAAATCAGTATTTTCTTGGATCGTCATACGCTTGGGAATCGTACAAAGATGCAGGTCAAATTTTAATCTTCTGCTATGTTTCTGAATTGCAATATACTAGACTCCACTCTTTAACACCATATGAATGTTGGTTGGCTCTATATTCTTATCCACATGAAAAGTTGATGAACTATTGCAACTTAATGCATTGAAACTCAGAGGTAAAACTTGATAGTACTGTCAGAATCTGGTTCAGTACAAAAAATTATTATCGAAATGCCCATCTTGCCACTTGGAATGCATCCTTATTTGTAAGTATTAGAGAGTTGCTTTGAACTTGTAGGATTCCAAATTATATAGTTTCCTTGAAAAAAATGATGGTTTTGAGAATGTGCAACCTTAAAGAAAATTTGTAGCTTCCACATAGTTTTCCTAATATTTCTTTTTGAGATGTTCTCATTTCTGCGCATTCTTGTAGTTGTTGCATTGCTTCCTATTTCATTTGTTGTCCACTTGATCAGGAGCGGATCATCTGATACCAATGGAATTGGCACTTAAAATTACTAGTAAAATTAGAGCGAGGGAACGGTTTTGTGTATATGTTGTCATGCCCATGTGGCCCGAAGGCGATCCTAAGTCAATCACTATGCAGGAAATTCTCTTCTGGCAGGTAATTTTTTCGTGAAACTCTTTGATTTTGTCTTTTGGATTTTATAAAAGATGGTCGATAGTTTTAAATAGTCAATGATTAGGTGATACTGGCCTCAATTATGCGGCTACATCAAGGATACTTCCAGAATAGAGATGCCAGCTGTCTAGAACGGTTATTCCATCCAAAAATCAGAATGTAGTAGTTATAGGGTGTGCATTAGCATAAATCGTACCTACCTTTTTCTAATATCTACAATCTTGCCTATCCAAAAAGATATTCTTTGTTTAGTGTTTGAAAGAGCAGATATTCTTATCTTTTTGGGTAGTATATTTCTTTCCTTAGACATGGAGGGACAATTGAGGAAAATGACATCGAGAAAGAATGTTCATGGCATTATTTATGTCTGAGGACCTGATATAATGAGCGAGGGGAGAATTTGATAAAGGATGCGCGACTTTCCATGACATGTTTTCTTCACGCCTCCCACTGTTATTATTGTACTGTGCGATTTTGATTGTGATTTTTGAAGAAACTTGTGATCTGGAAAAAAGTGTACAAGAACAGAAAGAAACGCACTTTTTAAGATTTTTGTATGCTTTCAACAGAGCCAGACAGTACAGATGATGTATCAAGTTATTGCAACAGAGCTCAAGTCGATGCAGCTCTTGGACTCACATCCTTTAGACTATTTAAATTTCTACTGTCTTGGTAACCGTGAAGAGATTCCAAGCTCTATCTCTCAACCTTCTGGTAATGGTGATAAGGTAATGACTTAAGGAATATTCTTCTTTACATTTTCTTGTAAATGTATATACACAAAATACACATGAGAGCAACTGAAGTGAAGGCTGCCTTTAACATTGATGAATATAGTTTCTAGAGTTTTAAAAATAGCTACTTGACTTTCTGAATTAATTGTATCTATCGTCTAAGGTCTGCGTACACTCTACTCTCCCCAGACCCCACTAGTGGGATTTTACTGGGCATGTTTTTGTTGTTGTTGTTGTATCGTCTAAACTTTAAAGGGTATCAAATTTCCTAAACTCTGTTTCTTTCACGTCTGCTCGAACTCTATATTGGTCTCTCATGCGCTTAGAACAAATTCATCAATTATCATATCTATTTCACACTTTCTATAGGTTTTGATGTTCCACCCTGAAAATCTATTTTTTGTGCATCACTAAACAGTATAAATTAACATGCTTAAGATTCTGGCTAGACCTGTTTCCCTGTGAACTTTTCACTTGATTGTATCTATATGCATATTACTCTCTTAGGAGTACTAGAATCAAAATCCAGCATTATGATGTGTTCCTCCTGGTTGTTCAATTACGGCATTATGCCACATAATGTCTTGCATTATTGGAAGATCTTTCTGAATGGACTCAATGTCTTGCATCTGTGCATTCCAGACATAATTTTATACTCATCGGTAAATAATTTATTCAATAGCTTGATTACAATAGTTGTAGCATGCTTTACTATGGATTGCTAGACCATTTATGAGCGAGTAAAACTGACTTGTAAAGGTGAGAGAGAGATGACTTCTTCAGCGTTCACGAATAGAATAGAGTTTCTTTAGGCACAGACCAAAACCGAACCAAATAATTGGATCCACGAGGAAATGCCGGTAATCAAAGCCTTAGTCTGATTATGTCGTGAGGGACTGAATCCAATCTCCTTAAGCCGAGGGTAACAACCTCTCTGCTTTTATAGGGTAGGGGTAAGGCTGCGTACACACTACCCTCCCCAGACCCCATGTATGGGATTAAGCTGGGTTTTTTGTTGTTGTTGTTGTTGGACTGAATCCAATCATAAACCCGGAAATGAAACGAAGTTCACTTTCATCAAGTCGGTAAAGTAGGCATATGAATCATTTTGACTTAAGACTTTTGTTTCGGTGTAGGAAACTTATCGAAGTGCCATATGTTGTGGTAATCATGTGCCCGAAGGAATTGAAAGTATTCTATTTCTAGAAAAGATAATAAAAGAACTTTCAAAAGTAAATTCAATTTTATTATTCAGATTCAAAATGCTACTTGGGAACTGGTATCTTGAACTTAGCTCTGTATCCATATGTTGTCTTTTTATGCTTGTTTCTATTTCCTTCAATGTGTGAAACACTTTTCCCTCTTTATGTTTGCTTGTCTTTGTTTTATTTTGCATATCTGTATCTTATCAAGCTTGAATAAATGTTTTGAGAAGTTATCTTATCTTTGTCATGCAACCAGGTCTCAGACTCATATAAGTTTCAGCGATTCATGATATATGTTCATGCCAAAGGAATGATAGTGGATGATGAATATGTTATTATGGGCTCTGCCAACATAAATCAACGTTCTTTAGCTGGGTCAAAGGACACAGAGATAGCTATGGGTGCCTACCAGCCTCATCACACTTGGGCAGAAAATCAAAGGCATCCACGGGGACAGGTTAAACAGAAAAGCATTACTTCGTTTCCTAAAATTAATCTCGATTTTGTTGATCAGAGCAGAATCAGCTAATTTATGTACTCACTTTTCTTGATCTCCAGATTTATGGATACAGAATGTCCCTGTGGGCAGAGCACCTTGGAAGGATAGAAGAATGTTTTGAGGAACCAGAGGCATTAACATGTGTGAGGAGGGTGAATGAGGTTGCTGAAGATAACTGGAAGAGATTTGCAGCTGAAAGTTTTACTCCATTGCAAGGACATCTACTGAAGTATCCCATGCTAGTCGATGCGGATGGAAAAGTAGGTCCGTTGCCTGGATATGAGTGTTTCCCGGATGTTGGGGGTAAAATACTGGGGAATCATGCCCCTACTATCCCAGATGTTTTGACAACATAATCTCAAGAATTAACATGATTGTGAGTCTCTCTTGGCACCGTAAAGATATATAGCTGCGATATGTTAGATTGTAATTGTTTGTACATTTTTCTATGTTGTACAATACAGGTTAGAAGACAGATGGAAATGATTTGATGCGTGTGAAATATTTCTGGATATTTGATTGTTGATTTGTATTTGTGCTGAATAAAAGAGTAGCTGCAGTCTTTGATGTAATATCTGTGGATCTGATGGAACAATTAGTCTAGACGAATGGGAGGGAGACTGTGGATTTACTCTCCCCGGTGTCTACTCCTATTCAACAAGAACTAATAAGTGATCAACCGGAGATCACATTGGCGGATATATATATATATATATATATATATATATATATATATATATATATATATATATATATATATATATATATATATATATATATATGGTAATAATTAATGAGATCACTTAAGTGATTATAAATAATACATGAGCGATTGAGATAACACATGCGATTTAGGATTTCACCAGGTTCTCCTACTTTATAAAAAAAGTCTGGTAATAATTAGTAAGTGATCAATCAAGTATCAGTAAGACGATCATATATAATGCATAGTCGATTTTTAGATTATACATAGGCGATCTATGATTTTATCAGGATCTCTAACTTCGTGAAAATAAATTCTGGTAATAACTAATAAGCGATCATAAACAATACATGAGTGATTTCTTCCACTTTATAAAAAAAATTCCTTGCAATTTCTAGATAATACATTGACGAACTATCATTTCGCTAGGATCTCCCAATCTATAAAATGATAAGCGATCAATCCGAGATCACTTAGTCAACCATAAATAATACATGGGCGATTTATAGAAATCACATGCAATTTATGATTTCGCCAGGATTTAAAAATAATAATCATGGTAATAACTAAGAAGCGATCAACTGGAGATCGCTTGGGTGATCATAAATAATATATGGACGATTTTCAGATAACATAATACACGATCTATGAATTTGGCAAAATCTCCTACTTAATAAAAATAATACTGGTAATAACTAATAAGCGATCAACCAGATATCACTTAGGCGTCAGAGATAATACACGAGCAATTTCTAGATAACTTATAGGCGATTTGTGATTTTACCATGATCTCTCACTTTATAAAAAAGTGATAGTGGTAATAACTAATAAGCGATCGACCGGAGATTACTTATGCGAGCATGACTAATAAATGAGCGATTTCTAGCTAACACGTAAGTGATCTATGATTTCACCAGGATCTCCTATTTTATAAAAAAATGATCCTAGTAATAGCTAATAAGCGATTAATTGAACATCACTTGAGTGATCCACTACACCAGATTTCAAAAAATGAGAAGTACTCCTATCTCCCCATTTTTACCCAATGAAACCAGAAAATAAAATGTACATTCATCCAAAAGATCAACTATGAATCGCTCTAAGTATAAATATCCAAGTATACATTTACGTGTCACAAGTTTTGAAGGAATTTTGACACTTGACGAAAAAAATGGAAAATTGATTCATCCACTTGCTTCTGCACGGTAGAAGATATTCGGGAACTAAAATCACTATAATTAAATGGTTGAAGTGAATGATCAAACTCAAGAGAGTAAAAATTATACTAAAAAAGATTCTTTTAGAAATATACTAAAAAAGGGCAACGACGTAAAAACGAGGAAGAAGAAGCAATCAACGTGCAATATGTGTTTCTATTGCTAATTATGTATGAAATCATTGCTTGTTAGACTTTTTTTGTGTTTTGGCTAAATTAAATATGAAATTGTTGCTTGTTCAGTTCTTTGTGAATCGTCTAAGCTATCTTTTTTCTCTCCTACAGTGTGCATTTCTAAGAGATGCCTAGCCATGCGAGTTTCACTATTTCCAGTAGGATATGTTGTTTGATTTTAGTATTCTTCTCTAGTTATTTTGTAATAAAAAAAAAAAAAGAATGTACGATAGCCAAAACAAAAATCTACTTTTGATATTTGCAAAATTACTTTTTTATTTTGTTATTTTCAATAACTCACCCATTCTTTCGGTTAAATGATTTTGTAGATTTTTACAAATTTATTTTTATTTTTATGTCTTTTTTATAAGAACGTTTTATTTTTACACATAAAATAACTGAAAATATACAAAAAAAAACTGTAAAAAAGTTATTTTTTTGGTTAAAATGGATATTTATATATTACTAGTAGCCAAAATTATTACATATCAATGTCACTGACGGGGTATTGTAGGACCCCAAGCATAGCAATGTTTTGAGATATGGTGTCCATATTACATGCCACAAAATTCCTAACAAACTCAGTTTCTAGGATGTCTGCCCAAAAAACATCATTGGTAAACATCGGAGGAACTGGAAGTAGACTAGATCTGCCCAAAAAAACTATCTTTGTTGCTTCCTTTGCCATTGCATTTGCCACCCTATTCTGCTCCCTGTAAGTGTGCTTCACCACGACTGTGCCCATCCTGTGTATTAGTTACCTGCATTCACAAATCATAGAGTCATATGTTAGGTTACCTGTAATTAGCATTTGTATGATTTCGGCCGAGTCTGTGTTGATGTCCAACGGGACCCAATTGTTTTGTTCAGCAAGTTGCAGTCATTTTAGGAAAGCCTTCAATTCAGCCAAAGTGTTTGTTGTATGTGGTGTATTCTCCATAAACCCTATTATCCAATTCCCACTATGGTTTCTGAATACACTACCTAATCCTCCCATGCCTGGGTTGCCTTTAGCTGCGCCATCAGTATTTAGCTTATAGAAACCTCTTCTGGGTGGCTCCCATTTAACAGTGATTTAGTGAGTTATTTTGGTGGAAGTATTTTTTACCAACACAAAGTATTCAGTAGCTTTAGAGATGGTGTTGGCAGCGTTGATTCTATCTTTTTTGTTATTGAACAAGTTGTGATTTCTGCATAGCCAAATATGCAAGAAACAGAAAGGGATGATGTTTTCACAAAGGAAATGACCATTGAAGGTTTTTTTCCTAAGTGTATTCCAAGTGGTGGGCCATTGTTGGGGTGAGAAGATGGGGTCCTGTTGCCTGCTCTCAAGAGATGATTTGGAAAGTAATTCTTGCTAGAATTGGACTGCATTTATGCATTCAAACAAGATATGGTCAATTGTTTCTTCATAGTTGTGGGAGAAACAACATTTTGGGTTACAGTTGATCCCAGTTCTGTGAAGGTAGCCCCAGTAGGTAAGCTTATGTGTGTCAGAAGCCAGATGAAGCTCTTGATTTTGTTGGGTGTATGGAGTTTCCAAATCCAATTGAAAGTTCCTTCATCTTCTATTCCATCATTGTTTTTATTTTTTCTAAGGAACGAGTAAGCAGAACTATTAGTGAATGACCCACTAGTAACTAATCTCCAAATTAGTTTGTCATCTTTGGTAGGATTTGGGGGAATGAAGACAGAGACGAACCTTGCGGAGGAACCCTTAGGTTTTCGGGGCATTAGATTCTCACCAATGTTTGTGTTACAAGTCGACATTCTCGCTTCCACTTCGTCCACCACCACTCGCGCGGAGGCTTCTCTCTAAGGCGGAACGCTCCCCTACCGATGTATTTTTACATCCCACAGCTTCGGCAGATTGCTTAGCCCCGTTCATCTTCGGTGCAAGAGCGCTCGATCAGTGAGCTATTACGCACTCTTTCAAGGGTGGCTGCTTCTAGGCAAACCTCCTGGCTGTCTCTGCACTCCTACCTCCTTTATCACTGAGCAATCATTTAGGGGCCTTAGCTGGTGATCCGGGTTGTTTCCCTCTCGACGATGAAGCTTATCCCCCATCGTCTCACTAGCCGACCTTGACCCCTGTTATTTTGAGGTCATATCTAGTATTCAGAGTTTGCCTCGATTTGGTACCGTGGTCATGTTGGAGATGTTTGGGGGTAGTTCTATGGATATGGTGGAAACATCCCAAATCCCTGATCTGTAGACAGTTTCTACATTGGCAGTTAGATCATTTTCAGAAAAGGGGCCTGTAATCATGTCCCTAATTGCTGGCTGGTTAGGAATCCATGCATCACTCAGGAAGTTGACCATGTTTCCCTTATGGACTACCCATCTACTTGCCTTCCTGCAAGTATCCCAACCTTTGAGAATGCATTGCCATGTAGGGGATTTAGGGTACCTAAGGGTTCTACGGGTGTGGTTCCAATTAGAGTGTTTAAAAATGAGAACTCTAGCCCATAAGCTGGTTGTGTTTTGATAAGTCCTCCAGGCTAGATTTGCAAGGGCTGATTTGTTTTTCAGATGAGCTTGGTTAATCTAGGGGGAAAGTTGAAAGCATGAAGTGTGTCCCTGATAAAGGACCACTCCAGCCTGTCAAAGGCTTTTTCCAGATCAATTTTGAGGATCATGCTACCATGTTTCCCTTTTGTTTTCCTAAAGTGAGTGATGTACTCTTGTGCAATGATAGCATTGTCAGAAGCTCTTCTATTGGAAAGGAAACTGGCCTAGCTAGGCCCTACGATATCAGGCAACATTAGCTTGATTCTGTTTATGATGATTTTGGTGATGGACTTGTAGATTGTGTTACAAAGTCCAATTGGTCTGAAGTTTTTCAGCATTGTGGCTTCGGGGCATTTTAAATGAGGCAGAGCAGAGTTTGGTTCATGGTCTCATCCATGGAGTTAGTGGAGAAGCACTTTTTGCAGAAATCAGAGACAGAGTTGCCCACAATACTCCAGTACTTTTGGTAGAAGAAGGGGTGGAGGCCATCTGGACCAGGAGCCTTAAAAGGCTTGAGGGAGAAGATTGCCCTTTTGATTTCCCCCTATCTCAAGGGGCCTGTCCAGTCTGCCTCTTGGGAGTCAGAAAGGGTATGGGACATTGTTAGATGGCATGTGGTGGAAATGGGGTCTTGGGAGTGGGAGGAGGTATAGAGAAGGGTTGAATTTGCATTGAAAGCCTCATTGATGATGCTGGGGAAAGTTGGGTGGCTAGCCACATGGATTCAAACCTAAAGGGTCTAGTCATATTATTCGTTGATTTCCCTTTCAGGATAACTTTGATGGGGCGGTGATTAGAGTGGGTCCTAGGTAGGTGCTACACAGTAGCCTCAGGTACCGTGAGATCCAACTCTCATTGGCAAAACACCTATCTATTCTTTCAAGGATCAGAGAGGTCCTATTGTTGTATCTTTTATTAGACCAAGTGGATTTACTACCTTTGTTGCCTAGGTCTGATAGTTTGTATTCATTAATACAATTCCATAATAGGCCGTTGCGACTAGGGTTTATCGGGTTACCCCTATATTTATCCCGAGCTTTCAAGACTTCATTGAAGTCTCTTCCCACAAACCAGTTATTTGTGGGAGTTTGGAGATTGTAATTAAGTTCTCCCAGAGGATTTTCCTATCTGCTAAACTATTACTAGCACAAATAGTAGAGAATAACCAAGGAGTGTGGTTAGGGAGTACCTTTGCCATGCATGGATACCTTGAGGGGTGGTGGCCACCTCATCTACACTAACGCTGTCCTCTTTCCACATAATCACAATCCCCTCAGATAAACCAATGGCCGGCGATTGGATAATCAGATCAAAGTAAAGCTCCTCAGCTAGTTTCTTGTGGTCGGCCATTTTGGTTTCCATCAGAACGAGCATGGATGGCCTGTGCAACTTGACAATCTTCGTGCAGTGCCTCTTGAACTCACCATTGTTCCTACCCTTAACATTCTATATGATGTAATTCATTAGGGGTGGTTGGTTGTTTGGGTGGTGACCTTCCTAAGGGTTCCCCATTCCTTGTGTTGCCTTCCTCGGAGGCGATTGGGATTTCCTCTTTAAGATGAGTACTGGAGTCAGATTGAGCAGTGGCTTGATGGATCCGTGGGCCTGATGATACGCTAGGCTCAGTCCACATTTGGTCATTGATTTGGGGCAGAGAATCACTAGCACCTCGCTGGGATCCATACTGAATTCGATCGCTCTTACTGAGTCCAGTAAGAGGGAGTCTGCTCGAAGGGGGCCATAGGTTGTTCCTTCCGCCTCTGTCGAGTTTTTTCTTTAGAGGAGGTTTAGGGACTTGCTGATTTCCTTTTTGATGTTGCTGAGTGGTGGGGACGTGCTCTTCTCTGGCGGAGCAGAAGATGATGACATTTGGTGAATTTGGGGGTCGATGGTCACAAAGATCGGCACCGCTGTTGGGTCCTCCGTTCCCAGGTACGGGAAGAATGGTAATGACTGGAAGATTTGGGACATTTGACTGTTGAGCATCGGAGGGTCGATGTTTGGTTGAATGTTGTCCTTGTTCACCATCATCTGCCACTGGTATGGACCAAAAGCAGCTAGGGCTGTGTTCATGTCACGACCCGGATTTCCCACCCTCGGGAGTCGTGATGGCGCCTACTAGTGAAAGCTAGGCAAGCCAATCAACTGAATTATTTGCCTTGTTTCCATTTTTAAATTCGTTAACAGTTATAATCCAACAGTTAATAATCAACAAAATTTAACAAGCGGAAGACTTAATTTCAAGTTTTAATAACACTGCTAATACCATTCCATAACCAATCTACCCAAGACTGGTGTCACAACTTCACAAACTGTCTAAGATTACTACAAATAAAGGTCTGAAAGAAATAATACAACACTGTCTTTTGGAAATACAAGAAAGAAACAGGAATAATAGCTAGAAGAAGACGCCAAGGCCTGCGGACGCCTGCAGGACTACCTCGGTCGCCTGATGGACCAGAAGCAGCAACCTCACTGCGGTCCGAAATCTACAACACTGGGATCTGCACAAAAGAGTATAGAGTGTAGTATCAACACAACCGACCCAATGTGCTGGTAAGTGCCTAGCCTAACCTCGGCGAAGTAGTGGCGAGGCTAGGACCAGACTACCAAAATAAACCTGTGTAGTTAAATCATATACAGCGGAACAATACAAGCAGAAATGTACAGCTAAGGATGGGAGGGGGAAAAATATGCTGCGGGGACATCGAATAAAAACAGAAGAAAAACGAATATATATAAGGATCACCACAGTTCAATTGAAGATAGGAAGGGGGATCATGCTGCGGGGTACAACAAGTATCAACAGAAAACCAACAATTAAATGTAGAGAAACCATAACTCGGTTATCAATAAAAATCAAGAAATTCAAAGACAAGTGCACGACATCACCCTTCGTGCTTTAACAGTCTCTCACCAAAACAATGCACGGCATCACCCTTCGTGCTTTAACACTCTCTCACCAAAACAATACACGGCATCACCCTTCGTGCTTTACACTTGTCCTCACCCAAGCAACAATCACAAGCAATTGGGGCAAGGGAATCGATAACATCAAAATAAAATCAAGTAACAACCGGGAATCAGTAAGTAAGCGGAAAGAACACCATAACTCAATCACCAGTAAAATCAGAAAAATCAAGGACAAGTGCACGGCTTCACCCTTCGTGCTTTTACTCTCGTCCTCACCATGAAAATCAGTATAATTGGCACGGCATCACCCTTCGTGCTTTTACCTCACATAATCACTCATATAAAGGCACGGAATGGTACATCGTGCACCACGGCATCACCCTTCGTGCTTTTACACTCTTCCTCACAAAATCATACATAGCATCACCCTTCGTGCTTTAACACTCTTCCTCACCCAAACAACAAACACAAACAACAAGGGCAAGGAATTAAATAGAATCGCCATAAAATCCCGGCAAGGGAACAACATTAAAAGCAACAACATCCCGGCAAGGGTAGAAAATTAAAAATAACAACATCCCGGCAAGGGAACAATGTCATAATCTTCTTTTCTTTTACACATTTACTTCACAACTCGATTCACAATTTGAGCCAATGCTCTATGAGTTTCAATTGCCAATTACACTTCCACAAATCACTTTACCACTTGAGCCAACACTCTTCACTGTTCAAATACCAATACTCTTTCCACAAACCTTGCTCAACAATAGCAATCATCGCATTAAACATGAACAATACAAATGGAGTTACATTAATCATAACATAAGACTCACGGGAATGCTTGACACCAACGTATAGATACTCGTCACCATGCCTATACGTCGTACTCAACAAATAGCACATAGCAAATAGGACACAACTCCTAATCCCTCAAGCTAAGGTTAGACCAAACACTTACCTCGATGCCACGAACACAATTCAAACCTCAACTATCGCTTTACCCCTTGATTCTACCACCAACTCGCTTGTATCTAGCCACAAGTTACTTAATTATATCAATAAATGCTAAATGAATCAATTCTAATGCATGGAAATAAGTTTTCTAATGTTTTTTCCAAATAGTCAAAAATCGACCCCGGGCCCACATGCTCAAAACTCGAGGTTCGAACCAAAACCCGACTACCCATTCACCCACGAACTCAAATATAAAATTTGTTTTGAAATCAGACCTCAAATCGAGGTCCAAATCCCCAAAATTTGAAAAACCTAGGTTCTACCCAAAACACCCAATTTTCCCCATGAAAACCATTGATTTTGAGTTGAAATCATGTGAAAAGATGTTAGGGATAGAAGAAAACTAGTTAGAAATGACTTACAATTGATTTGGAGAAGAAATTTTCTTTGGAAAATCGCCCAAGAGAGTTTATGTTTTGAGAAGATGTGAAAAATGGCTGAAAATACATCTAAGTGTGAATTAACTGGTCTCTGATGTCGCAATTGCGACCAGGGTTCGCAATTGCGAACCCAGACTCTGCTACGCTCGCATTTGCGAAGTGACTTTCGCATTTGCGAATTCGCTTTTGCGAAAATTCTGTCGCATTTGCGACGTTAGGCCTCAACTGGGACATCACATTTGCAATTAATTCCTCGCATTTGCGAGGTTATGCTGGCCTGGGCTCTTTCGCATTTGCGACATAGCCTTCGCATTTGCGAACTCACATTTGCGATCCAGGCTTCGCAAATGCGAAGCCTGCATGCCTGCAACACCCCAGTTCAAATCTGCAACACCCTAAGTCCAAATTCCACTCTGTGGCCTATCCAAAACTCACCCGAGCCCTCGGGGCTCCAAACCAAACATGCACACCAACCTACAAACATCATACGGAGTTGCTCGTGCATTCAAATCACCAAAATAACATCAACAACTATGAATTTAGCATCAAAATCATGAAATCACTTAAGAACATCAAATTTTCCAATTTTCTCAAATAAGGTCCGATTCACGTCATTTCAAGTTCGTTTCTTACCAAACTTCACAGACTCAACTTAAATCACATATAAGACCTGTACCGGGCTCCGGAACCAAAATACTGGCCCGATACCATCAAATTTCAAATACATTTCATTTTTAAAAACTCATATATTTTTCAGAAAACAATTTTCTTTAAAAATTCATTTCTCGGGCTTGGGACCTCGGAATCCGATCTCGGGCATACGCCCAAGTCTCATATTTTCTTACGGACCTCCCGGGATCGTCGGAACACGGATCCGGGTCCGTTTGCTCAAAATGTTGACCGAAGTCAACTTAAATTCATTTTTAAGGGCAAAATTCATCATTTCCCATAGTTTTTCATGTAATGGATTTACGGCTACGCGATCGGACTACGCACGTAAATCGAGGTGAGGTAAAAAAGAGGTTTTTAGGCCTCGAAACACTGAATTTGTTTTTAAAACAAGTGATGACTTTTTGTGTCATCCTATCCTCTACCTCTAAAACAATCGTTCGTCCTCGAACGGACATAAGAAGGAAGTACCTGAGTCGGGGAAAGGATGGGGATAACGGCTCCGCATATCGGACTCGGACTCCCAGGTCGATGCCTCAGCAGGCTGAACTCTCCACTGAACACGAACAGACGGGAAACTCTTTGATCTCAACTGACGAACCTGCCGGTCTAGAATAGCTACCGGCTCCTCCTCATAGGACAAATCCTTGTCCAGCTGGACAGTGCTGAAGTCTAACACGTGGGATGGGTCGCCGTGATACTTCTGAAGCATGGACACGTGAAACACTGGGTGCACGACTGATAAGCTCGGCGGCAACGCAAGTCTGTGAGCCACCTAGGGGTGTTCGTCGGTCGGTACGGTACGGTATTTAGACATTTTGGTTCGGTATTTTCGGTATTCGGCTTCTTAAAATTCTATACTGATACCGTACCTAATTAAATTCGGTATGGTTCGGTTTTTTTCCTTTCGGTTTCGGTTTATTCGGTTCGGTAACTTCGATTTATTCGGTTTGAATACTAACTAGTGAATAGAGCCATACACTCTAATATTCTTAATTAAAGTACTCAAAAATACAAAACTGAAAATGTTTGTTGACAAAAATTTTGTCCAAAACTAGCAAATATCGACCCAATAGAGAAATTATACATAAAAGAATATTTGATCATTAGAAATGTCTTGTTACTTGTTTAGAGTTAATTGATGAACTTTGAGAATAAAGGAAAGTAAAATTTTAGATTTTTTATATTTATGTTATAATTGATGATATGTGTTTTGTGTAATATAAAATATATTTCGGTACGGTATCGGTATTTCGGTATTTTATTTTAAAATACCAAATACCATACCTAATACCAATTTTATTAAAAACTTAAACCAAATACCATACCAAATACCAAAATACCATATACCAAAATTTTCGATTTCGGTATGGTAATTCGGTATTTACCAAATTATGCCCATCCCTAGAGCCACCTCTCCCACTCAATCAAGAATCTCAAACGGGCCAATGAACCTAGGGCTATTGCCCTTCTTTCCAAATCTCATCACGCCCTTCATAGGTGACACCCGAAGCAGTACCCGCTCACCGACCATGAATGCCAAATCACGAACCTTACGGTCGGCATAACTCTTTTGCCTGGACTGAGCTGTACAAAGCCTATCCTGAATGATCCTGACCTTGTCCAAGGCATCCTGTACTAGATCTGTACCCAACAACCGAGCCTCTCCCCGCTCAAACCATCCAACCGGCGACCGACACCGCCTACCATATAAAGCATCATAAGGAGCCATCTGAATACTCGACTGGTAGCTATTGTTGTAGGAAAACTCTGCTAAAAGCAAGAACTGATCCCACGAGCCTCCAAAGTCGATAACACAAGCTCGGAGCATATCCTCCAAAATCTGAATAGTCCACTCGGACTGCCCGTCCGTATGAGGATGAAACGCTGTGCTCAACTCAACCCGTGTGCCCAACTCTCGCTGAACTGCTCTCCAGAAGTGTGAGGTAAACTGCGTACCTCAGTCCGAGATGATAGACACGGGCACACCATAAAGACGGACAATCTCCCGGATATAGATCTCTCTGCTAACTTCTCGGAAGAATATGAGACTGCCACAGGAATGAAATGTGCTGACTTGGTCAGCCTATCAACAATAACCCACACTGCGTCGAACTTCCTCTGAGTCCGTGGGAGCCCAACAACGAAGTCCGTAGTGATTCGCTCCCACTTCCACTCAGGAATCTCAATCTTCTGGAACAGACCACTAGGTCTTTGATGCTCGTACTTAACCTGCTGACAATTCAAACACGAGCCACATATGCAACGATGTCCTTCTTCATCCTCCTCCACTAATAATACTGCCGCAAATCCTGATACATCTTGGCGGTGCCCGGATGAATAGAGTACCGGGATCTATGGGCCTCCTCTAGAATCAACTCCCGAAGTCCATCCACATTAGGCACACAAATACGACCCTGCATCCTCAAAACTCCATTATCTCCTAATCTAACCTGCTTGGCACATCCATGCTGCACCGTGTCTCTGAGGACACACAAATGAGGATCATCATACTGCTGATCTCGGATACGCTCCAATAAAGACGAGCGAGCAACTGTGCAAGATAATATACGGCTGGGCTCAGAAACATCCAACCTCACGAACTGATTGGCCAAAGCCTGGACATCCAAAGCAAGTGGTCTCTCACCGACCGGAATATACGCAAGACTGCCCATACTGGCTGACTTCCTACTCAAAGCATCGGCCACCACATTGTCCTTCCGCGGATGATATAAGATGGTGATATCATAGTCCTTTAACAGCTCCAACCACCTCCTCTGCCTCTAATTTAGCTCCTTCTGCTTGAACAAGTATTGCAAACTCTTGTGGTCCGTGAACACCTCACATGCCACGCCATACAGATAATGCCTCCAAATCTTCAGCGCATGAATAATGGCTGCTAACTCCAGATCATGGACTGGATAGTTCTTCTCATGAATCTTCAACTGACGCAAAACATAGGCAATGACCTTACCATTTTGCATCAACACCGCACCAAGCCCAACACGAGATGCATCACAATAAATAGTATATGGGCCTGAACCTATGGGCAAAACCAACACGGGCGTCGTAGTCAAAGCTGTCTTGAGCTTCTGGAAGCTCGCTTCGCACTAATCCGGCCACCTAAACTGGGCACCCTTCTGGGTCATCCTGGTCATCGGGGCTGCAATAGATGAAAACCCCTCCACGAACTGACGATAATAGCCTGCCAAACCCAAGAAACTCCAATCTCTGTAGCTGATGTGGGTCGAGGCCAGTTCTTGACTGCCTCTATCTTCTTTGGATCTACCTGAATACCCTCTAATGAAACCACATGACCCAAGAAAACAACTGAACTCACACTTCGAAAACTTAGCATACCACTGACTATCTCTCAAAGTCTGAAGAACCACTCTCAGATGTTGCTCATGCTCCTCCTGACTGCAGGAATAAATGAAAATATCATCAATGAAGACTATCACGAACGAATCCAAGTAAGGCCTGAACACTCGATTCGTCAAATCCATGAAAGATGCTGGGGCATTCGTCAACCCGAATGACATCACCAAGAACTCATAATGACTGTACCGAGTGCGGAAAGCTGTCTTAGGAACATCGGATGCCCTAATCCTCAACTGATGGTAGCTAGATCTCAAGTCGATCTTAGAAAACACTTGGGCACCCTGAAGCTGGTCGAACAAATCATCAATCCTCGGCAATGGGTACTTATTCTTGATTGTGACCTTATTCAATTGCCGGTAATCAATACACATTCTCATCGATCCGTCCTTCTTCTTGACAAACAAAACTGGCGCACCCCATGGCGAGACACTGGGCCTAATGAAGCCCTTATCAAGCAAGTCTTGCCACTGCTCCTTCAACTCTTTCAACTCAGGCGGGGCCATACGATATGGCGGAATAGAAATGGGCTGAGTGCCCGGAGCCAGATTAATGCAAAAGTCAATATCCTTGTCGGGTGGCATACCCGATAGGTTTGAAGGAAATAACTCAGGAAACTCACGAACAACGGGCACAAAATCAATAGAAGGAACCTCGGCACTAGAATCACGAACATATGCCAAATAGGCCAAACACCCCTTCTCAACCATTCGTCGAGCCTTCATATATGAGATAACGCTACGGGTAGAATGAACAGGAGTCCCTCTCCACTCTAAATGAGGTAGACCCGGTAAGGCTAAGGTCACAGTCTTGGCATGACAATCCAAGATGGCGTGGTAAGGTGATAACCAGTCCATCCCCAGTATGACATCAAAATCAACCATGTCCAACAGTAATAAGTCTACTCGGGTCTCAAGACCCCCAATCACAACCACGCAAGAACGATGAACACGATCTGCCACAATAGAATTACCCACGGGTGTAGACATATAAACAGGAGCACTCAAAGAATCACTAGGCATAACCAAATACGGTGCAAAATAAGATGACATATAAGAGTGTGTAGACCTTGGATCAAATAGCACTGAAGTATCTCTACTACAAACCAGAACAGTACCTGTGATAACTGCATCGGAAGCCTCAGCCTCAAGCCTGGCTGGAAGAGCATAACATCGGGGCTGGGCCCCACCACTCTAAACTACATCTATGGGACGGCCTACTGCTGGCTTGCCTCCACGTCTAGCGGTCTGACCTCCACCTCTAATACCTCTACCTCCACCTCTAGCACCTCTACCTCCACTTCTAGCTGGCTGAGCGGGATGTGGAACACTCGGTGCCTAAACCATGGCACGGGAACCCTGATGCTAAGAGCTGCTCGATGTCCGAGGGCAAAATCTAGCAATGTGACTTATTTCACCACAAGTATAACAAGCCCTCGGCTGCTGAGAATGCTGACCCTGATGGACTGAATGAGTCCCTCAATGAACCTCCTCACTCTCTTTCTCTCTCTATCAGTAGGAAGAAACTTCTCCAAAAGCAGCTGAGAAATCTGATCCCAAGTCAAAGCTGGTGACCCAACTGGTCTAGCCAAACGAATCTCTCTACCAAGTCTCCGAAGATGTAGCTAATTTATCACCGGTCTGTGTTGCTGCTCGCTAAAGAAGCGGTGCGTGACCTTGCCATTCGCAAAGGAACAAAAGTGGAAGTTCAACTAGCATTGAGAAATCAAGTCGCACGACAGGAAAGAATAGATGTGAAGTTTTTCCTAACTCTGTAGCCTCTGGGGGATAAATACAGACGTCTCCGTACCGATGCCTCAGACTCTACTAAGCTTGTCTGTGAGTTGAGAGACCTATGTAACCTAGAGCTCTGATACCAACTTGTCACGACCCGGATTTCCCACCCTCGGGAGTCATGATGGCGCCTACTAGTGAAAGCTAGGCAAGCCAATCAACTGAATTATTTGCCTTGTTTCCATTTTTAAATTCGTTAACAGTTATAATCCAACAGTTAATAATCAACAAAATTTAACAAGCGGAAGACTTAATTTCAAGTTTTAATAACACTGCTAATACCATTCCATAACCAATCAACCCAAGACTGGTGTCACAACTTCACAGACTGTCTAAGATTACTACAAGTAAAGGTCTGAAAGAAATAATACAACACTGTATCTAGAAATACAAGAAAGAAACAGGAATAATAGCTAGAAGGAGAAGCCAAGGCCTGCGGACGCCTGCAGGACTACCTCGGGTCGCTTGATGGACCAGAAGCAGCAACCTCACTGCGGTCCGAAATCTACAACACTGGGATCTGCACAAAAGAGTGGAGAGTGTAGTATCAGCACAACCGACGCCATGTGCTGGTAAGTGCCTAGCCTAACCTTGGCGAAGTAGTGACGAGGCTAAGACCAGACTACCAAAATAAACCTGTGCAGTTAAATCATATACAACGAAACAATACAAGTAGAAATGTATAGCTAAGGATGGGAGAGGGAAAAACATGTTGCGGGGACATCGAATAAAAACAGAAGAACAACGAATAAATATAAGGATCACCACAGTTCAATTGAAGATAGGAAGGGGGATCATGCTGCGGGGTACAACAAGTATCAACAGAAAACCAACAATTAAATGTAGAGAATCCATAACTCGGTTATCAATAAAAATCAAGAAATTCAAAGACAAGTGCACGGCATCACCCTTCGTGCTTTAACAGTCTCTCACCAAAACAATGCACGGCATCACCCTTCGTGCTTTAACAGTCTCTCACCAAAATAATACATGGCATCACCCTTCGTGCTTTACACTCGTCCTCACCCAAGCAACAATCACAAGCAATTTGGGCAAAGGAATCGATAACATCACAATAAAATCAAGTAACAAGAGGAAATCACTAATTAAGCGTAAAGAACACCATAACTTAATCACCAGTAAAATCAGGAAAATCAAGGACAAGTGCACGACATCACCCTTCGTGCTTTTACTCTCGTCCTCACCATGAAAATCAGTATAATTGGCACGACATCAACCTTCATGCTTTTACCTCCCATAATCACTCATATAAAGGCACGGAATGGTACATCGTGTGGCACGGCATCACCCTTCGTGCTTTTACACTCTTCCTCACAAAATCATACACGGCATCACCCTTCGTGCTTTAACACTCTTCCTCACCCAAACAACAAACACAAATAATAAGGTCAAGGAATTAAATAGAATCACCAAATAGCACATAGCAAATAGGACACAACTCCTAATCCCTCAAGCTAAGGTTAGACTAAACACTTACCTCGATGCCTCGAACACTGTTCAAGCCTCAACTATCGCTTTACCTCTTGATTCCACCACCAACTCGCTTGTATCTAGCCACAAGTTACTTAATTATATCAATAAATGCTAAATGAATCAATTCTAATGCATGAAAATAAGTTTTCTAAAGTTTTTCCGAAAAAGTCAAAAATCGACCCTGGGCCCACATGGTCAAAACCCGAGGTTCGAACCAAAACCCGACTACCCATTCACCCACGAACTCAAATATACAATTTGTTTTGAAATCGGACCTCAAATCGAGGTCCAAATCCCCAAAATTTGAAAAACCTAGGTTCTACCCAAAATACCCAATTTCTCCCATGAAAACCATTGATTTTGAGTTGAAATCATGTGAAAAGATGTTAGGGATTGAAGAAAACTAGTTAGAAACAACTTACAATTGATTTAGAGAAGAAATTTTCTTTGGAAAATCGCCCAAGAGAGTTTATGTTTTGAGAAGATGTGAAAATGGCTGAAAATGCGTCTAAGTGTGAATTAACTGGTCTTTGATATCGCAATTGCGACCAGGGTTCGCAATTGCGAACCCAGACTCTGCTATGCTCGCATTTGCGAAGTGACTTTCGCATTTGCGAAGTCGCTTTTGCGAAAATTCTGTGAAAATTCTGTCGCATTTGCGACGACAGGCCTCAACTGGGGACATCGCATTTGCGATTAATTCCTCGCATTTGCGAGGTTATGCTGGCCTGGGCTCTTTCGCATTTGCGACATAGCCTTCGCATTTGCGAGCCAGGCTTCGCAAATGCGAAGCCTGCAGGCCTGCGACACCCCAGTTCAAATCTGCAACACCCTAAGTCAAAATTCCACTCTGTGGCCTATCCAAAACTCACCCGAGCCCTCGGGGCTCTAAATCAAACATGCACACCAACCTACAAACATCATACGGACTTGCTCGTGCATTCAAATCACCAAAACAGCATCAACAACTATGAATTTAGCATCAAAATCATGAAATCACTTAAGAACATCAAATTTTCCAATTTTCTCAAATAAGGTCCGATTCACGTCATTTCAAGTCCATTTCTCACCAAACTTCATAGACTCAACTTAAATCACATATAAGTCCTGCACCGGGATCCGAATCCAAAATACGGGCCCGATACCATCAAATTTCAAATGCATTTCATTTTCAAAGACTCATATATTTTTCAGAAAATAATTTTCTTTAAAAATTCATTTCTTGGGCTTGGGACCTCGGAATCCGATCCCGGGCATACGCCCAAGTCCCATATTTTCTTACGGACCTCTCGGGATCGTCGAAACACGGATGCGGGTCCGTTTGCTCAAAATGTTGACTGAAGTCAACTTAAATTCATTTTTAAGGGCAAAATTCATCATTTTCCACAGTTTTTCATATAATGGCTTTATGGCTACGCGCCCGGAATATGCACACAAATCGAGGTGAGGTAAAAAGGAGGTTTTTAGGCCTCGAAACACTGAATTTGTTTCTAAAACAAGTGATGACTTTTTGGGTCATCACATCTCTGTGTTTAGGGCTTCTACGGTTACCCTTGCCAATTGAGCCGGATTCTGGACAATCAGCGTCACCGGTTGGCTTCCCTGGGTGAAATTGTAGGTTAATACCTGGCCCTGTAGTGCCACCTCCATCCAGGATGCCGATACGTGGTCCTGTGATAGTGGTAGCGTGGTGATAAGGGAGGGCGGCACTTGTTTTTTTTTCCATTCTTGTGTTTTTGGATTTACTACTTTTAGTAATGGGGGTGATTAAACTAATGGGCTGAGCCATTATTGTGACCCTTGATGTCAAATCTTGGTCAGTGGAGGAGGCAGTGTTATTGTGCCTGGGGAGGGGGGTTGTGAATTAATTAGGGATCTTGTGGAGTGGACGGTGAGTGTCTTTTCACCTGAATTGGAGGGTGGTTCCTGAAGAGGCACTTAAGTGTTCATGGTGACTATTGAGATTTCCCCATTAGAGGTTATCTCAGAGATAGTGGTAGGGGTAACGTAGGCGAGGGTGTAGGGATTGATTTTTGGGCTGACAGCCTCCAATTGCGTAGGGGCCCCGATTGGTTAGGCGTGACTGACCCCATAGTCCATCACCCGAAAGTTGGGGTCTGCTGCCTCGTTTGATGGGCCAAAAGTAGGGGCCTTTTCTTGGGAAACTATTTGGGGGTCAAGAGTGGAGGGTGTGTCAGAGTCTTCGGTCCCCGTACCAGGTTTTCTTTTTGCATTCGTTTTGGGCTGGGACCGCGTTGGAGTGGTGGCCTGGTAATGGGGATGGGGCTTTCTTTGTTTATTGGGCCATTGGTCCTGCTGTATTGTTTTGGATTGGGTTTGCTTGCTTTTGAATTATACTAAACAGTTTGAGTTTATAGGAACTTACCTGAGATTGCGTCGAACATATTTAGCGGCATTCATTGAGCATGTGTTGTATGGTGTTGGTTGTTTGACGCTTCGCCAATCCTTTCTTTTTGCTTCTGTTGGCCTTGTTTTTTCTGTCTTGGGAAAGTAATTGTTTTCCATTTGTTTTCTTCGCCTTGTTCAGTAATTTTTTCTGAAGTCTCTGATGCTTTGATGGTACGAATGGTTGTGGCTTCCTGTAGTTGCAACCTTTTGAAGTGTGTCCAATTCTGCCACATGACGTGCATAGTGTGCCTTCCCCTTCGTAGATCACTACTTGTTTATGGTCTCCGATTATCACAGATGTTTCTACTGGTGTTTCTAGGGGTACTTGGATGCATATGCGTGCGTACCTTCCTCTGAAGGTAGAGAAGGTGCATGAGTCTATTTTTAGTAGTTTGCCCAGCTTCCTTCCCACTTTTCCAATATTTCTTTGTCGTAGAATTCCGTTGGGAATTGTGGGAGACGATTCCAGATAGCTGTGGTAGCTAGTGTGGCTTCTTGTGGTACGAATTTAGGTTCCCATTTACGTATTGAAAGGAAGTTCCCAGAAACAAACCATGGTCCTAGGTGCAGCGCCTTGACCATATTTTCCTCTAAGCTGAATTTGACAATGAAGAAGTCCCATCCTAGGTTAATCAAGATTAACTGTTCGGATGGTTTCCATAAGTCAATTAGTTTAGAGCGAAGATATTGGTATGGCATTCTACGCCCAAATACCTTTATGATTATAGAATAACGCCACGGGAGGTAGGTTCCCATTTACGTACTGAAAGGAAGTTCCCAGAAACAAACCATGGTCCTAGGTGCAGCGCCTTGACCATATTTTCCTCTAAGCTGAATTTGACAATGAAGAAGTCCCATCCTAGGTTAATCAAGATTAACTGTTCGGATGGTTTCCATAAGTCAATTAGTTTAGAGCGAAGATATTGGTGTGGCATTCTACGCCCAAATACCTTTATGATTACAGAATAACGCCACAGGATATAGAGACGTTTCTTGTCATCGTGGGATAGTGGGATTGATCCTTCAATGTTTTTCCCTTTATCATCTTCGATGAATGTGGGGACATCTTCCTCATAAAATTCATTTTGCTCATTAGCCGATTTATCCGGTAGCATTCCTTGTAGGAGTGTGATTTTGTTGTGTCTTCAACGTCCGTCTGGTTGTTTTTATTCGGTGGTTCCGGTGGGATGGGTGTTATGATCATGGTTGTATCCATGGTGTCAGGGATTATTTTTAGAGAGAGAATTTTTAGTCAGCGAACTGTTCTAATCCACTATACATATTACATAATAACACAAAAAGATTATTTTCTTCCATAATTGTAAGTGGCCACATACATGAATTCTTCCTTTTACTTTATAAGTTAGTGGACCCATAAGGTCACTAACAACTAGACATGGACTTCTACTGGTCTTTGCAAAAGGCCAACTAATATTACGGACATGGTGTAATGGTGATATTCAAAATTCGAGGGCGTACGGTACGGTACAATACGGTGTTTAGATATTCGATTTCTTAAAATGTTATACCAATATCATATCTAATTAAATTCGGTATGGTTCGGTTATTCTCCATTCGATTTCGGTTTATTCAGTCTGGTAACTTCGGTTTGTTCCGTTTAAATACTATCTAGTGCATAGAGTCATAGACTGTGATGTTATTAATTAAAGTACAAAACTAAAAATGTTTGTTGATAAATTTTTTATCCAAAATCAGAAAATATCAACCCAAAGAGAGAAAATTGTACATAAAAATAAATATATTTGATCATTAGAAATGTTTTGTTACTTGCTTAGAGTTAATTGATGAACTTAGAGACTAAAGAAAAGTAAAATTTTAGATTTTTTATATTTATGTTATAATTAATAATATGTGTATTGTGTAATATAATACATATTTTCGTACGATATCGATATTTCGGTATTTCATTTTAAAATACCAAATACCGTACCTAATACTATTTTTTTTAGAATTTAAACCAAATATCATACCGAATACCATAATATCGAATACCAAATACTATTTTTTTTGAATTCGGTACAGTAATTCAGTATTTACCAAATTATGCACAACCCTATTTAGAATTCTGGTTAATTAGGTTTGAAGTTTGATCTCTGGCGTTGTTTATTTTAGAAACAAATTATCCCAATATTAATTATTTAATGATTAATTATTTTGAGATTAGTTATCCTCGCCTTATAAAAAAAGGAGTACAATTTCGAGATAACTAAGAGCCCGTTTGGATTAGCTTATTTGAAGTACTTTCTCCGTTTCGCAATAAGTGTCCAATTTGCTTTTTCATTTTGGTTCAAAATAAGTGTCCAGTTATGTAATCAAGAAAGAATTCAATTTATTTTTACAAAATAACCCCTATGTACATATCCCTAAAAAGTTTTCTTACTCCTCACATTAAATGTTTAATTAGAGGTAGTTTAGTCATAGTAGGTATTTTTGTATAGAATTTAGTATTTTCTTAATGGACGCGCTAAAAGCAAATTGGACACTTATTGTGAACCGGAGGGAGTAGCTCATAAGTATTATGTGCTGAAAAACACTTTTAAGTACTGAAACTGATTTAATAAATAAACAGTTACGTGTTTGGGTACAAGTGCTGAAATTGATAATAAGTTGCGGCAATATTTGATAAAAAAGTGTTGATAAGCTCTTTTTCTGTTAAAATGACTTAAATAACCTTAAAACTGTTTAAACTTATTAGGGCGTAATTTTTTCAAAGTTTTAGATTCTAGACCGATTCAAATACAAAATATTTTATTTATCATTTTATTTTAAATACAACAGTGCTTAGATAAGATAATTTTTATGATAAATATAATTTATTTTATGATAAGCATATAATATAATCATAAGTTATAATATAATTCCTGGGTATAGATCACCTTTGTTAGGGAGCGCTTTACCCTCAATGTGGGATTTTCCAGCGCGAATCCGGATTAGTCTGGCCCCAATGGGGATACCAGATACCGAGTGAGAAATCAAAAAAGTTATAATATAATTAATAAATTAACAAAAGTTTCTCAGTAAAATTAAATCTAAATAAGATAAAATATTTGAAGAGAAACAAACACGTCTTCATCACCACACACTTAGAAAGCAATACACCAAAAATTTGATATGTCCTCATTTATTACATACAGTTCAAAGATTAATACACAATAATATAGATACAAATATACAACGGAATAGACAATTTGCTTATCTTAAATAGTTATGTTAAAAAATACCTGAGGCAGTGAGTATCTATATAGGAGTTTTGTTCTAAAAATAAATATTTTACCGTTAAAATAATAAAAAATCTTGGTCAAACTTAAAATGCTTATAAGCTAAAAATTAATAAGGTGGGGTGATCATTTTATGACTTTTGACTTATAAGCATTTGGCTTATAAGCACTTTTAACTTTACCAAACTGTAAATAAACCAAAAAGTGTTTATAAACTAGTTTGATCAGTTTATAAGCTTAACCAAACACCCTCTAATTCCAATATTAATTAGAACATAATTTTATCCCAATCAAACATTCATCTCAAATTTAATCCCAAGATTAAGAGGGTGTTTGGCTAAGCTTATAAGCTGGTCAAACTGGCTTATAAGCACTTTTTGGCTTATCACGGGTTGGTAATATTAAAAGTGCTTATAAGTTAAGTGCTTATAAGCCAAAAGCCATAAGTTGGTATCCCCCAACTTATCAAATTTCAGCTTATAAGCATTTTAAGTTTGACCAAAATATTTATTATTCTATCCCTAAAATACTTCTTTTTAAAACAAAACTCTTCATATACCTAGTTCTTTAGCTGCATAGCATTAATTTTAGTACTTTTATCCAAATACATAACTGCTTATTTTCTAAATGAGCTTCGACACTTAAAATTGCTTTTGAAGGCCTAATGCTTATCGGCTACTCTAAAAAAGTAACTCTAATTCTTTTCCCTCGTATTAGCTCATCGTTCTTCGAAAGTCGATTCAGCAGCAAAATCCTTTCTCCTCCATTTTGGGGATTTAGGGTTCGGTTCTTTCTCCTGAAATGGCAAGCTGTCTTTCCCTCTTTCTTCTTCCAGTATCATTCTACTGCGAACATATGTGTTATATGAATTGCATCATTCAGTAACTCTTTTTTTAATTCCTAATTAATTGTGGAAACAACAAATTTATGATCTTTATGATTCCTTGCAGGCTG
The DNA here is from genome assembly GCF_001879085.1 of Nicotiana attenuata. Taxonomy (NCBI): domain Eukaryota; kingdom Viridiplantae; phylum Streptophyta; class Magnoliopsida; order Solanales; family Solanaceae; genus Nicotiana; species Nicotiana attenuata. Next base: position 132,973 of record NW_017671609.1, read on the forward strand.
ATTCTCCTCGCAAAAGGTACAAATCGGTTTCTCTAGCTAAGTTCCATACCTGTCTTTTTTATTTTTTTGCTGTATGTTCGTTGAAGCGCCTTGCTCCCACTCCGTCTTAACTTTCGTTAATTGCAATTTTTTATCCTTAGGGTGTTTCATCTGTTATTTCTGATTGTTTCTTTTTTCATTTTGGTTTGCTGTCCTTGTGAAGGGTGAATACATGACTAATTTTAAATGCTCTCATATGTGTATATACTAATTTGTCTATTTACCAAATTGTCTCAAGTTGACAAGCTTTTAGCTGGTTAAGGCAAATTGTCTATTAATTTAAGCATATGTAGCTCATTTTTTCTGTGTTAATGAGCTACATAGACAAATTTTAAAAAAATAGGCAAGTGTATGTAGCTCTTTTTTTATCAAATTAAAAACAACAATAATGTGTTATCAGGGAATAGTGGTAGCAAGTCACTGTCATTCATCCTATACATTTCTTTTGCAATGGAAAATAAGGTTCAACTTAAAGCAAAAATTTCCAAATGAAGTGTCTCACTATATGGTCTTCGTAGGTCCTCATCCATATTGAATAAAATGATTTTCGGCTAGGTCTTTCTTGAGTTTTGTGTGTGATCACGATAGAAAGTCAATCTATGGATCAACGTATAATTGCTAAGCATGTTTCCGGAGACATATATTCACAGTCTTAGCAATGCATCTCTATTATCTTTTTTTGTACACAAGTAAAATCTCCGATGCATTTTCTTTTAAGGCACCAACGTTACTTGTATTAATTTTCATGGAAGTTTTATGAGCTACATATGCTTGCAAAAGATGCCATCGTTACTCAAGGAACCATCTTAAAGACACATGTCGTTGTTGTCAAATTTTTTGCGGGTTCAACTGATTAGGACTGAACTGGCTCGATGTTGTATTTTCTGGACTCCCCAGGTATTCCCGCTCTCCTTCTCCTTGGGAAGAAAAGTCAAGATCTCGCTCTCGATCAAGGTCTAGATCCCGATCCAGATCATGGTCAAGGCCAAGAGGAAGGTCCAGGTCCAAAAGTCAAGGAAGGTTGAGTGGATTTTTAGCTTTACTCCACCTTCTTTATGTTAACAGCTTCTTTTGGGTTACTCTGATTTTTTCCTCCATGAGTTATTTAGGGCTGAAGTTTCTAATCCTGGAAACACACTCTATGTGACTGGATTATCTACAAGGGTCACTGAAAGGGACCTTGAGGAGCATTTCTCAAAGGAAGGAAAGGTTGGTTTTTGGTTTACATATTAGCAAGTTGTTTTCTGATTCGCCTGGTTCTGTTTCTGCAATATTTCTGTGCTCATACCAAGGTTTTCTCTCTCTCAAAATCATCTGTATTGTATCTACTCTTTATAATGAAAGTTTTTTCATTTATGATGATAATCTCAGCAACAACCAGTTTTTTTTGGAGTTTATTGTATGAGCAAAGTCTTGTCAATTCATTTGTCGAGACATTGATGTGTTGTGGCATTTTGACTGGAATCATTTCTCATTGTTTATACTTTTAAGACTTGCTGTTGAAGTTTCTCTTTTACTTTATGTTAACTAGGTGAAGTCAGTTTTTCTGGTTGTGGAGCCCCGTTCTCGTATCTCTCGTGGTTTTGCTTTTATAACAATGGACAGTCTTGAGGATGCTAACCGCTGCATTAAGAACCTTAACCAGTCTGTCCTTGAAGGCCGGTACATAACAGTGGAGAAGGTGAGCTACTTCTACCTTGATTCGTGAACCATGTTCTGTTGGGTTGCTTATCTGTTTCCATGACTTGGAGGTTTTCTGGCTATATTCAGAAGACATTACCTCAGCTGTGTTGGCAGCAATCAAAGATGATACAGTTCTTCCCTTGCAACATTATATTCACTCAACTTGATCAATGGCCCGCTAAAACAGCTTTTCACATGCATCTCATCAGCTAAACATAGCAACTATATTGCCCAAGAACTATACAACCTCAGCAAATACTTTCAACTCAACTAATCAACGGTCATTATCAACAATCTAATCAGGCTTTTATGGTATCTCAACCCGGCGATTGTTCTATCTCCATCTTTTTAGCTGTTATAAGACGTGCAAAAATATTTAAGCTGCTTTACTGTACGACTAGTGTGATCTTATATTTCTTAGTATTCTTCGTCAAAGATATAACATTTCTTAGTAATGGACATTGTTATGTGCTTCTGCCGCCTTCCTCACCATTATCTCCAGGTATGAAGAGGTACTTAGAAGACTTAGATTTTTGTTGCCAGAATAGTTGAATGTAATGTTCTTCCATTACAAGGAGCGCATTTCCTATTCCTGTTTGTTCTGGATGTAGACATCATATCAGATTTTAGAGAATAAGACAATATATCTGTTTTTCAGTCTTGAAGAAAATGCCGATGATTTGGAAATGTTATATTTCTTCCATTACAAGGAGTACATTATCTAGAATACAGTACCCGGTCTGGACAACCCATTTGTTCCTGTATGTTAACATCATAAGTTCAGATTTTACATAATGAAATAATATATTTGTTTTCCAGTCCCGTAGAAAACGCCCAAGGACTCCAACACCTGGTCATTATCTTGGACTTGAGAGCACACGGGGTGATGGTAAGCTTCTGATGCTATGTAAGTTCGTATTCTATCTTCTGACTAAATTATGGAATCTCTCAAGTTTTCATTGCTTTGGCCAAAGGTTATCGTGGTGATCGTGGTAGGTATCGTGACCGTGATGAATATGGGTATCGAAGACCTCCAAGGCGCTCGCCATATAGAGGTGTCCGAGGTTATTCTCCTGGGCGTTCTCCTTATGCTGGAAGGTCAAGACGTCTGCGATCCCGGTCATATTCTCCTTATGAGAGGAACTATCATCGTGGTTCTAGATAGGGGTTTCACAAGGCATATATTGTTAACTCTTTGTCGATGAAAACTGCTTGTAAGGATCTATAAGTTTGATGTGGACTAGAATTGAGGGTGTAAGGTGTTACAGTAGCAGTGAATGAATGTTGTACTTGTATGTGTGATGTGCCGTCACCTATCCCTATCATTAGCTTATTCCTGTAATGTCGATAAAGCTGTAATCTTTCTGAAGCTCTCCTTCGTTACATGTCATTTTGTTGTTGGCGTGGACTTAGCGGTGGTTTAAGAAATCTGTTGGTTCAATTTTTCCTGCCTAGTGACTTTCTGACGTGGTTTGGCTTGTCACGGTTATCGCCCTTGTACCTACGGACAACAGAGATTTGATTTTTTTCCCCCATAAGATAACGGTGAGAAATTAATTATCTCGTTACTGAATTACTTGTAGTTATGATCGTTCTGCTTGAACATTTCTCATAATATTTATCGTCTTTTAGCAAAATGTCTATGGTTTTGGCGTCGTTGAGGTGGGTTGCCAAGATTCTTTTCTGTGGCATGTACGGGTGGTTGGAGGTTGGATCATAAGCGGGATTATCAACCTCTGTGTGTAAGCAGCAATTTTACCCCTGAGCTTGCGACTTGGATTACTACTTTGAAAAAGAAAACGTACACTTCACCTTCTAATTGCTTTCTGGTATGTCTTAGTTGAACGGTCGAACCAAATAGTGACCTGAACGGCCACTTATTTCGTTTATAGCCTTTGTTGCCTCTAGTAGGAGACGGAAAGAAGTAGGCAACAAGAAGAAAAGAAAAGCAACGAAAGTTGAGGCCGAGAATAGCGAATAGTGAGTTTTTACCATAGGATTTCACGTTAAAATGTTGGTGTAGTTTTATAGTTTTATTTGTCTCTTGGAATATTTTTTGTGACATAACAATCAACGGTGTTCTTTGGAAATGTGGCCTCCTTTATCCTTACCATTGTACCTTTACCACAAATCATGCATAAGCACCAATTGCAGGCACCGAGAGTGAGTTGCATGTATGTATCCTAATAAAAGTAATTACAACCCATATTGTTAATTGCAGGATGGTCCAACTCCAACCCCACTTGGCATTTGCATCATTCTGTTACAAACATAAGGATCGACAAGCTTATCAAGTTGTTGAAACAGCTTTCCAATGCTCATTAGTTAATCAGACATCGAACACAGCTGTTGAATATAGAAACGACAGATATATAGTAATTGATTCGATATGCTTTGCCTCTGGCTAACTCTTGTGTTTACGAGCCCGAAATTTCTTTGGTTTTGAACTCAGTTTAACAAGAAATCTCATATAGTCAACAAGAATATCCTAGATTTTCTAATGAGCACATCTAAGTATTTAATTTTGTTGACAAATGTCGATTTTTCACTCTATTTAAACTGAATTCGTTGGTAGAAAATGTCCCGGACTTGCATAATCACGAATTTTTATGAGAATAGATGGACTACTCTCATAATGTTTCATATTTATATGACCTTTCTTTTAGTTAGTGCATTCAATATTCCTAACTTACTAGCCCGACTCGAACTTACATCGTGTAAAGTTCACTGTAACGGGTAGCCTACCACAAAAAGTTTTTTCACTCCCTAAGCTTGAATCAACATCATACTGAGTTATTTATATGGCCTAGTAGTTATTGAAAGAATCAACATCATCTCATCTGGTCATGAGCTTTTACTATTTTCGCAACAGCTTAAGCGAGACCCAAGTTAATCAAGCGAACGCTTGTGAACTGAAATTGTTATTTCAATGTTGGAATTATATTTTTTATTTTGAACAGACGGTTTTTAATATAGAAGAATAAGAAAAGGAAATTATTATTATTATTATAAAAAATAAATACGAAATGCTTCAACCAGCCGAGTCTCAGGAGCATGCGATGCACGTTGTGGCGAGCTCTTGCCTTTGCTGGATCATGTGCTCCTTCCCATTTACTTTTGTCCAGGAGCTGCATTGCTTCACGCCAACCGTTTCCTTCACATGCCCTCATCACCGACATATGTGGAATTAATTTTATTGAATATTTAAATCAAACGTGTCTAAATAGAGTCAAATTTCTGTTAAAAATTCATACAGTCTATTTAAACTAATTTACAATTGAAATTTAGCTAGCGCTGGAACATGGTTTTGATTGAAACTTGAAAAAAAGTATTTTAGAATTTTTTTTTGAAAGTTGAAATTGTGTTTGTTTGGACATATATTTTATTTGAACAAAAGTTGAAGTTCTCTGAATGTGGAAGAAAAATTTTCACCCAAAAACTATCCTCAACAAAATTTTGGGAATTTGAAAGAAATTTCAACTTTTTTTTTTTCTTCAAAAATACATAATATTCCTTGAACAAATAATATTTTCTTAAAAAATTTGAATAAAGTTATACCAAACGGTAGCTTAGTGGTTTTTTTTTAGGTATTTTTATGTCACCCACGTCAATATGCGCTTGTCATGATACTGAAGTGCATTTTGCCAACAAGAGTGTTGACCTAAGAGGATCTTATCTTCTCGGCCTTTCTTTTTCCAACACGTTACAAACAAATTGACAAGAGAAATGATATAAACGTGAACACTCAACTTTAGCACGATTCCTTAAAAAATGGCAATTCGCAATTTATTTAAAAGTATGAAAAGGATTAAGCTTTATGCGAATTCAAATATGACATAAAAACTGTATATCAGTAAAAAATACACAAGAAATTCATAATTTTCTAATAAAAAATATCTACGAATAGCAACATGGTTAAACTATAGTTTTGGAATTGGGAAAGAGCTTCTCTTCCCCTTAGTATTCTAAAACCACTCTAACATCAACATCCTCCATTCTCTCGCCCAACAAGAAAGCGTCGTCTTTTTTCACCTAATTTTGTTTTATCCAAAATATCCAACCGCCCCCCCCCCCCC